>NC_083468.1:15881663-16019163 GCF_030014155.1 Tachysurus vachellii | reverse complement strand
ATGGGTGTTCCTGATAAAAATATTCATAAAAAAAGCGTTGATATGATAAAGGTGAGATGTTTAGCGTTTTAGCGTTTTTGCTACCCAAAAAAATGCAATTACATGCACACATAAGGCAGAGGCAGGGTCTGCTCATCCTAAAACGTCTTAAGCACTAAGCCACCATGCTCGCTGACAATACAACATGTAACTCTTCATTGCATAAATTCTGCAAGAATTCGGAACCATTCCTTTGAGTTTCTGGTCCATGCTGACATTCAGTCTGTAAATCTTCCTTTCAACCACATCCCAAAGGTGTTCCACTAAAGAACATTGAACTCATTGTCATGTTCATGGAACCGGTTTGATACGACTTCTGCTTTGTAACAATATCATGCTAGAAGTAGCCATTATAAGATGAGTGATTGTGGCTATAAAGGGATACACATTGTCAGCAACAATACTGATATAAGTTATGGTATTCAAACAATGCTCGATTGGTATTAAGGGGCCAAGTGTGTGCCAAGAAAACCACTTCCCCACACGATTACTCTACCAGCAGCAGCATGATCTGTTGACATAAGGTCATTTGGCTCCACTGATTTGTGCTGTTGACACCAATTGGTCTGACCATACCATCTACTTAAATCGAGATTCATCAGACCAGGAATATACAGTTGTATGTTGCACTGCTGTGTGTGAGAAGACCTGGAACAGTTTCTCAGCACTTTCTGAAATACACAAACAAGCTCTTTCACAACCATGCCATGGTCAAAGCCATTCCCAGTCATTCTATTAAGTAGTCTAATTCATTACACAGCTGCCACATGATTGTATGATTGCATGAATGAGTGGGGGATTATGGTGGTTTAGTGGTTAGACCATTTGCCTAAGTTTAAGCCCCACCTCTGCCCTTTGTACATGTTCTCTTTGCTCTTCAGAGGTTTAATATGGGTACTCCAGTTTTCTTGCCAAAGACTTTTATAAATTGCCCGTAGTGTGGGATTGTGACCTGTCATGAGGTGGAAAACTGTACATGGTGTCCTCCTGACTTGCTCTGAGTCCACTAGGATAGTCACCGGGCTCACTGCAATACTGTGTAGCAGTACAGAATATAGATGGATGGATGGACTAATGAGCAGGTGTACAGGTTTTCCTATATACGAAAATAAGTTTCTAAAGTTTATCCACTGTCTTCTCTGCAGTTTCTTATATATTTCCTGGATTCCTATATATGTATTAGATTTTTATATAACACATATTTATTTAGTGTTGCATTAGTAAAGGTTAGTAGGCCAAAACTGCTAATGTATTTTTAAGAAAAATCTGTGTTTCTTGTGACCCTGAATGATTTTTTTTTTTTTTTTTTTTTTTTTTACGTCAGCAGAATGAATGAGGCCAAAAGATGAATTATGGCCGCTTTATGTTTGTGCTGCCTTTTTTTATCCTTTTTATATGTCATCGATTTACAGCAGCGAGGCTGCCTCATTGTCCCTGCCACTAAAAATAACAGAGAGGGAAAATAACAACAGTGACACAGCGCTGGTATTGATTTTAACGGCTGGCCACGGTCTCCTAGCCGCCCCAGGGCACCTTTTATCGAGAGCAGTAAAATAACAAAGGAGATGGGCTGGAAGTTTTCCATGTATACCAATCAGAGTTTATAAATTGCTCCATTACCTTCATTTCCCTTGGTTACTCTGGGAACATTAGCAATTATTTTCTCGGGGGCTTCACCCACGAAACTAATAATCTGGTGATTTAGAGCCTTGTGGCGCGGTGCACCTACTCCCGCCTGCCTTAATCCATTCATCCCGCCACCTATCAGTTTGACTTCGCTAGGACAAATTGCTTTCCTGAGCACATCCAAGGGAAAAATGGGTCAATAAGTATTCTCCAAGCTCCCTCTCCCATTAGTAAGTGCTAACAATGTGTCTGGAACCCATATACTATAAGATTAGTGAGGATCATTATAGTGCTAATAAATAGTGAGCAGCTTTCTGCATATTCTATATGACAGATTAAAAAAATCTTCTTGTATTTATCTAGTGCTGTTTAACTGTATGTAGACAATGTTGACTAAATCAGACATCACATACTTAAGCATTAGGATTAAAATCTATTAGATACATATACAGTACATTATGATTGTCTAACTATGGATTATGCATGTGTGTGTGTGGATAGTGGGTATGAATATGGGTATGCCTGTATGTGTTCCTATAGTAAGTGAGGCTTCTTGCAGGGCTGAGGCTTATTTTAGCCTGGGTTAGTACAGTAGATGGATAGCAGGCTGATGGAGTGGACAGGGCTGCTGTGCTGCTGCAGTCTGCTGTCCCATTAGCAAGTCCCCAGGGACATACAGACCTGGAGGACAAGGAGACAGCTCCAGATTAACTCATATATCACTGCCTGGGGACAGCACAAGAGTCTGTGACATCATCACCCGGAGACAAGGTGGCCACCCCGCAGCATGGCTGATCGTGCACTCCTAAAACACTCTGACTCAGATGATGTGATCTGACAAGTTGTTTGTTCCACAGCATTGCTGCACTGGCACCATCACAGTAAATTGTACTCAAGGGGATTTTAGCTGCTCTAGTTAATGTGTGTTTAGGCGTGTATACAGCTTAGTACAAATGTTTGCATACTCGATAAAACATTTTGAAATGCTTTTAAAATGGTCAAGAAAGGAAATGGCGGAAAGGTCCGCATTAGGATTATGAAACAAACAAACTGTTTAAAATTATTTCTTGAAATTTATTATCAAATCTCCTGCTGTTTTTTTTTTATTGTATTTTTTTTTTTTTTTACTTTTTCTGACTCTCAGGTTTTTCTGCTGCTGTTGTTTAGTTTTTGGTATGTACTCTTCTGAGAGTTTGTCTTTATTTCTTCCAATTCAGATTTTTCCCCATTTATATTGGCATCAGTAAACTCTTTTATATCTTTTATCTTCTTCAACCATGTGAAAGATGACTATTTTTGGTTTGTCAGTTTTCCAGTTGACTCTAGCTTTGCTGTTCAGTGATGTTTGAACATCTCATGCCTTTATAAATTGTAATAAAGTAAATATGTGTTGAATGTTAATTGTATGTGATGAATTGATTGTAAGAAGAGATGTTCAGATAAATTAACCAGAGGATCAACAAACTCTGAAGCTTGTAAATAAACCTAAGTATTGACTTTTGATGGATTTTTTTCCTAACCAAAGTGAACGCAAACTTTTTTGTTTGGCTGTAAGTTCACATTTGCTTCAGAAGTTTCTAAAATAGCTTCTCTTAGGCAACATTGGCGATACCTAGAAAAAAAAAAGCATAATGGGATATGTTTCATGAAGGCCTTAAATTTGAACATGGTAAACAGTCTGTAATAAGACTTGTGGGATGTACACACACACACACACACACACACACACACACTTGCCTGTGGTCACATGGTTCCGATGTTGGCCAGCAGCCTCAACCTCATCTCTTCCCAAGCTGGGTGGGATAGGAGGCTCAGCCAAGCCACAGCAGTGCCAAGACAGGCTGGAGACCAGTACACACCACAGACAAAGTGTGTTTGTGTGTATGCATATGTATGAGTGTGTGTGTATATTCACGCCCAACATCACTGCATGCCCACAGTATGATGGGATGTGGTTTTCCCCACTGGTGACCTTTTTCTACCAATGCTACATACCATAGAGGCCCACCCATGAATACACATGCACATCACCTAACTATCTAATCAGCACCTGGAAACAACCACAGTAGTGGCATAGCTGTGCATCCAATGAATGGAGCACTACTAAATGTGATGCTTTCTAACAATTGTACTCATGTCACCAGACAGGATGTGATGCTCTCTGAAGCACAGTAGGGGCACAGTCCTGTGGCATGATGCGCTGCACTTTATTGGAGTCAATGCCCCATGATTAATTCCAGTGGCTGGGGGAAGAGAGGATGGAAGTGCTCTTGCATTTCTTTTAGTTAACACCACGCTTCACTCCCTCATCAAAGTCTTCTAGGCACCAGGGGGACAGTATCTATGCATCACCCAGGCCCAAGCCATCTCTCTTTCTCTCTTTTTCATTCCTCTCCCACTCAGACCTTTGGGATCTGCCCTTTGTTGTTGTCATGTTCTGTTGGTATTATCACTCAGACTAAACTGTACATTTACCCTGGATCTGAGGCAGTGATAAGAGCCCCTAAGGCTCAGGCTTATCTGCAGCTATCAAAGTGGGGAGAAATGTAGGATTTGAGCTAACCCCCTCTTCCCTCCACACCACACTCCTCATCTGTCCTGCAGCCCTTCTGTTTTGGCTGAATGTTAGTGTAAATCTGCGTAACATGATCAGACAGGAAGAAAGATCCAAGAAAAGAGAGAGAGAGAGAGAGAGAGAGAGAGAGAGAGAGAGAGAGAGAGAGAGAGAGAGAGAGAGAGAAATCATCATGCAGGAAAGTGTGCAATACTGGAAAGTGTGCTGTTTCACTGAGGGATAGACAGCACAGACAACTACACTTCATTCTTCCTTTCTTCCCAATTCCACTCTGGACTGTACCATAGAGGGCTATGAGGAACATCTGCCACATGTTTTGGAAAAAACGCTAGCAGCAGTCGACATTTGGAATAATTGTCACCTTATGTTCCCTCCTGTCAGTATTAGCATAGTTTTATTCTCAGCCCTGTTTAAACCGATTGGTGCCATTTTAAAAACCGAGATGATTTAGGCATGATTCAGGGTGAAGATATACATAAAATCCCAGTCTGGTTATGCAGGCTTAAATTGTGCACCCTTTTTAAACAATCCTGGCTGTGTACAAGCCTGAGGAACTGTTAAGATGGTGTATGTCTTTAAGCTGAATCAATTGCCCAGTCGTAGATGTCACACGCAAATCACACCGCAGCCTCTAAAAGTGTAAGTCCGCCAACTCCACACCAGAGTCTGCGCTACCCGAGGTCAGTAGCTAGGGAGGGAGAAAAACATCACATGAGAGCCACAATCACAGCCCTCAGACATGAAAAGTGCCTCTTTTTATTTTCTGACAGGACTCCCGCTGTTAATGTCTGGCTCTGGGCATAGTGGAAACTAGCAGACTACACTGCCTGTAGCTGCAGTGGTTTCGGCAATGAGGAGCCGATTCCAAGAGAGAGCTATAGGGCCATGGTTGAAGTGGCTGAGCTGCCTAGTTGCAGGCTTCCCTCAATCACAGACTTTCTTTCATTCCCTTGCGCTCTCTTTTGCTAAGCTCCTGAGCAGGAGTATCTAATTGCCTCTAACAAGCAACTGTCTTCCAGCTGATTAGAATGCTCACAGTCAAGCAGGCGTGAGCTATTTCACACGCCTCCCAATACACCCACTTTCATCTAGTGAAGCTTGTCTCCTGCTTCAGAAATGCAAATGTCAGTAGTCACCTATCTGTGGCCTGGCATAAACACATGTTTAAATATTGTTGCGTATTCCATCCTCTGCAATACACACAGCGGAATTAAACACAAGCATCAAAGTGGGTGAAGGCAATGGAGCTCATGCCCAGTAGCTCAGCATATGACATGCTTTACTGCAGAGAAGATCTTGCTCCAAGGCGGTGATTTATTATCTGGCATATCGTAGCCTTCAAGTGCTTCATAGACGTTGAACCTTTGAACTTCTCTTTTAAATCTGCAGGATTAAGTGGAATATTAGTCCCATATACAGCCGAATTCCTCCGATGGAGATAAACTTCCTCCATATCTTAATGGAAGGCAGACACATCGCTCTCTGATGATAAACGAGCCTCCCAGTCAAAGCCGGCAGATTTGCCAGCGCCGCTGTAATGCTGCGGATGTTATGATACATTATCAAAGCTCGCAGTTAGTTTAAGGTGGAAAAAAGTGCAAGCTCAGGACTTTCTTAGTGAATGGAAACACTGGCCCAAATGCCCAGACTCCCTCTCACCCTCACACACACACACACACAGAAAATGGCACAGCTGCTGCACCTGCCTGTGTTTGTTGGCTCTAGGCTCTCCTGCATCTCCTCACGCCTCTCTAAACTCTGCTAATGAGGGGATTTTAATTACGATAGCGTGGCCCTATCCCTCCACTAACTGTACTCAGCTTCATTAACTGCCATCAAGAGAAGAGTGCTGCACATAAACACAGCTCATTAGTGCTGCCTCTCCTCCGCTCATAGCTCTCTCTCTCTCATGCTTTCCTTCCCTATGGACTGAACGGGCAGGTCATTTTTCTGTACCCACTGAGATTAAGATACGGAACTCTGTAAGCAACAACAACTCTGGGCAGAGAAAAAATGATGTTTGTACACTGAGTATTTTTTACTCTGAGGGAAAGTCAATATTTGTGCTTTTAGGGGCTGCAGTGCGGTCAGATCACCACTGGATACCGAGCCAGGCCGGGTTTGTCATTGAAATTTACACACGGCTGTTGCCGAGTTATCTTGTCAATAAATGTCAACATGGTGTGGGTTAACATCAGTGCAAGTGGATAAGAGCTGGCAAAGCTCCATAACATGTCAGATAATATGGTATAATTTGCCTCTTCACACTTCAGATAGTGCAGAAGGGCTAGGTGAGATAGCTCGACCTTCACCTCACACCCTCTCACGTTCTCCAATCAGAACTGCTCAGTGGAGTCGAAAATACATTTGGAGCTATGTCCAGAAAGAGAGAGAGAGAGAGAGAGAGAGAGAGAGAGAGAGAGAGAGAGAGAGCAAGCACATCAGTGGCAGCAACCTGTTCTAGTTTATCTAGTTAGTTTATTCATTGCACCCACCAGTCCTCCCACACACATCTATACAGTTTTTATTGCTGCCAGCATCTATTTCTCTCCAGTGCCAGAATATTATGTTTGAATGATTCTGAGAGAAGAATAACGCAGTTTGACTTCTCAGCTACATAGTTTTACAGGCGTGTTGCTGTGGGTCTTGTTAAAGCAAAACTGAGTGCTGGGCCTGGAGGGATATGTGGCCGTGCGTGACAGCGGCTGCCCAGTAAAAGCAGGCCTGACAAATTCATGTGACTACAGAGAGCAGAAGTGCTCATGACTTCATCATTTCCCCCTCTGGAACGTGAAATGTGTCAGATGCAAATGCATTCATTTGCTATTCTAATTACCCCACAACCAATACCTCTACAGTGCTCACTGGCCCAGGCGTTACATCTCAGCATCTACATTTCTAATGGCAGCATGGCTGTAAAGTGAAAGCAGCGTTCATAAAAAACACTTGGTTTGACACTTGGTTTCATAGCTGAGTGAAAAAGAAAGCCTTTTGGAGTGGTTGTAGCCAATCACACCCGCCCACGTCATCAAAGCCTTCAGTGCTTGGCTGGCGTGAGCACGATCATTGTAGCAGGTACACTGAGCTCTTTGTTTACCCTCTTCTCTTACCAATCTGGTGCACAGATGGCTAACAATTATTTCGCTGTGTGCTCATTGCTTCTGGCAAACTACCAGTGTGCTCCTAGATTGGTGTAATCTTTTATTATTTATGATTGTCTAAGATTCCTGGATCAGGATTTGAGCACAAGCTGTTGAATAGCTGAGAGGAGCGACTGAGAGGGGGAGGCGGAGGAGTGAAATTGAGTGTAAACACAGAGCCTGGAAGCAGAAAGAAGTGGGAGAGCTGCTGTAATGAAGTTGTGAATGTTGGGGGCTGTTTGCAGGAGAGACGCTCCCTCTGAATTCGAAGGAATTTAATCCCATTACTGCACGCTAAATATACAATTTGTTTTAAGCTTGCTGTCACTTGAGTTTTATGATAATAAGTGGAATGCTGCAGGCACTTTTGGGAAGACTTTTAGAGGGCACAGGCTAATAATTAGATTTTAAAAGTAAGTCGATTTGGATCCTCATTTGAAGTGAAAATAAGAGGCTTAGCTTCACACTGTGGCATCATATTAATTTGCTTGGTTTCTCTTTCTCTCTCGTTGGATTATTTGTGCTTGATGATATTGAAAATCTCAAAATAACAAATATGGCTCCCTTCCAGAAATCTAATGGAGCAAAGAAACACCAGTGAAATAGAATATCATTTATTATGTGTGAAATGAGTCATTGGAATCGTATGCGTAATGACTCTGTTTGTAGAGGATAGAATTAGAACGAGGAGCTACGCTGTGGTTCAATAGCTTTCCCTTTATTCTTTTCAGCAGATCAGCACAAAAAGTGTCACCAGCCTTGATCGTGCTTGATAACAGTGTGTATACTGTGCCATGCTGTGGATCTCACAGTGTGATCTCTGTTCAAAGGAGGCCAAAGCTACAGCCTGAGGCCCTCTCTTAACCCCAAGCCTCATCTCCTGTCAGAAACCACTGCTCCATGCTTAAGAACTCTTTCTTTCTTCCTCTCACACACTCACCTTTCTCTATTATTCTTGTACTCAACTCACCCCTCTCATTTTCCCCTACCCCCCTTGTCTCTCTCGCGCTTTATCACTCTATTACATTCTCTCCCTATCGTGTTCTCCGGCTCTCTCATTTTTGACTTAATAGCGGAATGGAGACCCCTTGGAGGCGGTGGGCTTGGCAGATGGAGGAGTAATTTTTTTAGGGGAGCATGTGTCAGTCAGGAGCTCTAGTAGTGCTTGTGCACAGGCAATTTTGCCTGGAGGAGCAGTGGTTTATTGCTTTTGTGGCAGGAAATAAGAAAAGAGACCCTCTATGGTGTGGAAGTCATGAAATTACAGTATCCTGGAAGAAAATGAATAGGGGCCCTTCGTGAAGTAATTGCGGCCGGCTTTGTTCTGTGAAAGGAGCACACACTGGCTGTCCTCAGTGTATCCAAGCACCACAGTCCTCTCTCTCTTACACCAGTATATATATATATATATATATATATATATATATATATATATATATATATATATATATATACACACACATATACATATATATATACTGATAATTCCAGATCTTCTATGAGACTTTTTGGGTATAAATTAAATACACATTAAGAGGAGAGTCCTTTTGTTCTTTGGTGTATGGTTCTGTGATTATGATTTACTACTCATTTGCCAGACAGTCTGTCTGATGCTCTCTTTTGTGCTTTTTGGTGCAGTCATTTTATTAGCTGAGTTCCTCTGGATCCTAAAATATGTGCTATAAATCTGGAGTTGTCATCTGTAATGGTGCTCTGTGTCATATATCTTTATAATCAAACACCACTGCTACGTAGCTAGACAAGTGATGACTTAATCCCCCTCCTAATTCCCCACAAAGCACTCGTTTGCAGTGAGAAGCGCCAGTTATTTCTGCATCAATGACAAAAATCCCAACCACTTAACCTCTGCAGAATGTTTTATTTATCAACACCATATTTATGGGTGTAGAGCTTTCTGCACATAGTGTCTGCTGGGGCCTTAGATCTACATCCTACACCACTTCATTCAGACTAGTGTGCATCTCTGTTCTCAATACTTTTAAACTGTTTAAGATAGTCATAGTCATATAGATGTATGGAAACATGGACCAGTTGTATAATTTGTTAGCTAAATAGCTAGCTTCATTTATCAACTGCACTAAAGTTAATGCTAGCAAAACTCCCCAAACAACCTTCCAATAAATTATTTAAAATCTGACTTGTGTCATAGTACACTAAAACAAATAGTATCTCCTGAGTGCTTCCTCTTTTTTGTAACTGTTGCTCTAAGAACGATATCTTTGTATATCCAAAGCTGATTGACTACCTTTTTTGCAGTGAGTTCCATTAAAATGGATGTAATATTGCATATCGGAGGGAATATTGATATTTCATTGGCAGGTCAAACATTTTAGTAACTGGATTTGGCCAGTGAGCATTTTGGCAAACTCTACTGTGAAAACTGTGATGCATGCACATTTGAGAAATCTTCAGTATTTATTGGCCTTGCACTGTTCTTACTTTAAATACACTTGCGTTACCTTGGCAACTATGAACTGACTTCACAGAGGATTCATGTTTTGGTGTTCGCTTATTGGGTATTTACAATGAGTCAAATCACATGAATATGAATACAGGCTTAAATGCACTACATTGATCATGCTTAATCACTCACAGCAGCGATCTAACTTAAGAAGCACAAAAGACTGCCTTTTCTAAAAAAATTCACATGAAAACACATTCATATTCAAAGGCAGTTGTTCACCCTGTTGCAGAAATTACAGTATTGATTAGTTCTGGCATCATGCAGAGTGAGCGATGAAGGTATTGCCTGCTGATATGGTGTTTAGTGAGTACCAGCAGTGAGGTTAAATAAATAAATAAATAAAAACGCAATGTGTAGGGCTGCAAAGCTTTGATAAGTAGACCTTCGAGAGAAAGAGCTTTCAGATAACAAGAGAGGAGTCATGAAATCACTAAATGTGTTTTAATTGAAGGAGGTGTTGCTTATGTCGAAGCTGTGCCGATCCTTCTTGTTTGGCACTGGAGGGAAGGGTTGGGGTATTTTATATGCTGAAGTCCTCATTGCCTATAGTAAGAAGCCTATTATTTGTTTTCTGAAAACATTACCACAGTCTCACGGATGGCTGGCATGTGTGAACAGAAATCCTACAACTTTGTGCTTACATGTTTTGTCCCTAAAGGGCTCGGCTGGAGTATCTGGCTTAGAGATGACATGATGACCCCAGTAGCCCACCTGCAGCTTTGCCCCGAGGGCGGCATTCTCAGCTGCAGACAGACTTCTGGCCCTCACTCTGCCCAGGCAACTCTTCATGTGATTGACCCACAATCCAGCGGGCTTTCAGTTCCCATGGTAACAGATCTTCATGCAGTCGTGAAATGATCTACAAAATAATGCACATCAGTGTTTCCTGTAATGTGCCCTCGCTTTCGAACCCTCTCTCACAGCAGCTGGTAAGAAGACACCGTACAAAGAAGAAATCTGTCAGACAATTAGTTTTGCTTAGATTCTTCTGCAGCGCTGTCAGTCATGATGCTTAAATCAATCACACCCCAGTGATTTTCTCCAACTGCTGCTGTTGGAGCTTAAGGCACTGGAAATGTATGACAGTGAGTCCCAATTTGTGCAAAAATGATTTGGAAACGGGGAAGAGGGAACTAATTAGAATCTGACTAATCTTTGAGAACATGCTAAGTCTTTTAAAATGATTAAATCTTGAGAGGTGGCGTACGTCTGATGATGTTCATGTTAGAATTCAACATGTAGAATAACGATATTAGCTAGATATGAGGTGTGATCAAAGACAAAAAAACAACATCTGAAAACACAAGATCACAAATAAAAGGCAAAAAAAAAGCAAAACAAGTGACAAACAAAAATGTACAAATTTACTGCTTACAGATGTCAGAGCTTGTTTTTTTCTCACCTTCTCAAAAGCATTTTGAAGGTGGGACAACTCTAATTCACTGATTATGATCCATTGTGTCGTCTATTCTTTAGGTTCAGTTCAACCTGGAGCTTCTGAGGTTTTATGACCTGAAAGACAATATAGGAAGTATCCCTGTGGGGGCAGACTATTTAGATATATGTGTATAAGTGTGTGTGTGTGTGTGTGTGTGTGTGTGTGTGTGTTTGCAAAAGGGGGAGAGGGGTGTCAGACAAGTGAGAGAGCCGCCTGTTGATCAGTGACGAATAATGACAGCACAATGCCCTATTAGGCTCTGCCTTCCAGTGAGTAATCTTCCCCGGCTTTAATGAGAGGGAGAGGAAAGGCGAGAAGAGACAGACCGTGGTTTTATGCTCAGGGAGTTCAAAGGGACGGCTCTGGGAACTTTAGCAGCTCATTGCGAAAATTGATGTAGGCTAAATGCCGAGGAAAAGTGGCTCTGGCAATTACCTAACAGCAGCGTGAAAACAGCTCCTGCTTAGCTTGAGTGAACATGCCAGCACTCTGCAAGTGTGACGGTGCGGACATACACCTTTTCTCACCTCTGAAAGGAACAAAACGAGCAGAAAGCACCGGGTACAAGTCTGCTTTAACCATTAAAAAAAACAGCACACACAAAAAAACACTTTTTTTATGAAGAGCAAAAAAGCATCCATCTCAAGTGCTGTCATTTTCCCTGCTCTGAGTATTAGACTAAAGCTATGTGATTGTGTATCGAATAAATTAATGGACTACTAATCAGCAGTAGCAGCACAGGGTCTTTATAATAGCTAAGAATAGCTGACAGGAGGTCACTCTTCAAGGGCTTCATATCATACAGCCTGCCCGCCTGAGCAGAATCAATGATGGCGTTACCATTATGGAGGAGGAGAGGCTTTGTAAATGGGAGCGTACAAGCCTCTTGACAGATGAGTCAGGCGCAGCACACAATAGTCATTAAAAGCGCTCTGTTCTCCAAGCTCTCATTGTAGCTCTTTCTATATTGTCAGGTGCTGAATAGTGTTAACCCCTGCTTCAAGGACAAGAATACAATCTTAACAGATTCTGCAAATGAGAAAAAAAATGACCATCTGACCGGCAGTGAAATATTAGTCAGTGAACAGTGGATGGAGGAAGTGTGTGAAGGGCATTTGTGTGACCATTATCAGAGCTATTGATTTTTTTCTGACAACAAGGTGAGGAGGTCATAGTATCTGAGAGATCTGACTGTTCATTCGGTCACCTCTTTATCGCAACAGGACAAGCAAATTGCTCTGTGCTATGTTCACCTTTGTGCACGTAATATCGTGTTAAATAAGGCAGTACAAATATGATCATGGCTAATATTTTTGTTTGAACACAACACATATATCATTGGTATTTGCATTAAATATGTAGATGGAGTTCATCCCTGCTCACTTTTCAGTTCCCCAAAGGAGTTCATGGAGTTTTTATGTGATCGTTGTGGCCAAAATTGTTTGATTTTGCATTTGCATTGAATTTGTGGTGTAACTTTTTTTGGGTTGAAAACAACTTACATTTTCAAAATCGCAAGCACAGGATTCTTCTTTTAAACTACAGTGAAGACACAAATGTAATTACCTTCTATGACAGCTCATGTTCCACGCATGTGAATTGAAGAGGGCTTTGATTACATGCATGGTGTGATGACACAAGCACCTCTAAATATCATGTTTGTTTGTGAGTTTGCTTGATTTTGCTTTCATTTCTGACATTGTGAAGTCCTCAATGGACTGATTACTTCTTATATTAAAAATCATAAATACTATTATAGGGAACAGGCTTGGTGACAGAAATACACAAATCATTACACTCATCTATATGCGTCTGCTCTCATTACTCTGTGACAATAGTGTTGTTTCATCCCACAGTCATGCACGTTGTTTATTATCCACACAGAATAAAACAATAAGGTTACAAAGACAACTGAAAACTGAACCTGTTTGATTATATGATCTATGATAAGGAACTCGCTGTATTACTCAAATCACATTTCATGTATATACATTGTCCGCTAGGGTACGCTGTTTGTGGGATTTAAAGCATGCACACAAGGTGTTGTGTTTGATTAAAATAAATTAGTCTCATATTTACTTTAGATCAATCAACACAGACACATAAGTGGGTAAATACTCTATAGCACTGACCATTCAGTTCAATGTTTTGAAAGCAAATACATCATAAACTCATGATCATGTACGTAATGTAGTCCTTAACAAAACTTACATTTAACTAACATACTTTCGATTGAATGCAGTGTATATTCATTGTGTTTTCAGACACTACAAAATGGCGTCCCTGAAAATAGTGCACTGTATAGTGAAGAGGTCAGGGTTTTAGACACAGCACATGTCAACAGCCTGTTAGTTTTCAGTGCTGTGCTGATGCGTGTACTTTAAGTTTTAAGATATCGGTGAGTGGCTGTGGATATCTGAGATTTAGCATTTCAGAGTGGTAATTGGTTTTGTTTCCTTCTGGCCAGTTGTACTGAGGTGGCCTGGGACCCCGCCAATGGCTCCATTCCTTTTTGTTTGGTGACACTGTTCATGTCTGCATTTGTCCCTTTTGATAAGGCCTTTCATCCTGTTTGCATTGATTACAGCCTGTCGAGTCATCCTGATACACTGTCAGCCATTCATACCCCCTCTGTCACACACTGGGCCCATTGTAGGGGCTGGAATGTGTGTGCGTGTATGTGTGTATGTGTGTGTGTGTGTGTGTGTGTGTGTGTGTGTGTGTGTGTGTGTGTGTGTGTGCCTATAGGCTTAGATTGGAAAGCATTAGAGTATCCTGGAGACAGTGACACGGCTGCAACCCACTCATCACGGAAATAAGACCTCCATTTTCTGCTCCATGAGCAGGAACCTCAGACCAAGTACGCACAGGAGCAAGGAGCATTACTCATTTATGTGGTGAGAGAACATTTCTGGGTGTCTGTATGGGTTTTATTTTTTGTCTGTGTCACATTAATGACCGCATACAGAGCAATCTGCATATGGCACCAATCAGCTGGTGATGAATGCGGCTCTATTTAATCATTTATCTGTGCCTTGTTTTTTCAATGTGCAAAACACTAAATGGAGCCCAAAAGATACAAAGCCTCCTTATCAGCTAACCTCGTAACATTGGCAGTGGCTAAAACTTTACAGAGAAAAAAGACAAAGACATTTATTGTGAGAGCTTTCCCACACAAGATTACATGAGTGCTAACAACATCAGAGCACACGTTAATACCTGCAAAATTGGACTTCCCCTGCTCATTGTGACTGGTACGTTTGAACACTGCTTGTTTTTAGTCATTTGTGGTGTGTGCCTGCGTGTGTTTGTGTGTGAAGGGAACCAGGTGGGTGTGTGGGAATGGGGCAGTGACTTGGGTTGAAAGTGGAGAGGGCGATCCCTTGTTCAGAGAAGAATTAAAAGCACCTCTGCAAATAGCGGCATGTGTAAATCCTGGGGGTGGGAGGTTCACAGCGGCTGGGGTTTCCGTAAAAATAAACAGCGAGTGAGGTCTGCATGGGCGGATGGGCCCTTGCCCTCTCCCCCACTCTGAGGTTAGGGCCAGCCTTTTGTTGCTCTAAATCCAAGCACTTTCTATTCAGCCGACTCGAGGGGGGGTTGCCTGGGAGAGATTAGACTGCCAGTTCTAGTGAGTGTGCACACACACAAACACAGCTTCTTTCTCAGCCAAAGGAATGGCCCAGAAAAACACCTCCTCTGTTTTTTTTTTTTTTTTTCATAACAAGAATGGACAGAATCAAGAGCCTCGGTCCCAAGCCGGGTGCAAAAACCTGTCGTGTGAATGAGTGTCTGACACCGTCGGTTTCCTACCAAAACCATGGAAACCTTCAGTTCTACAGCCATCACATCAACCAGCAATAAGAACTCCCATAACTGGGATAAGAGTTAAGCTTTTTCATGGTGCAGTGCATCTTCTCCAAATGTACCAAAAAACCACCCTATTTTGTCTGTTGATGTTGCGTATCATGTGTATATGCTAGAGAAAGACAGTAAAAAATGGTCCATTGCATTTTTATTATTATTATTATTATTATTATTATTATTATTATTGAATAAATGAATTAGCTCACAGCAGTTTGTTATTGTGAACCTATGACATACATCACACACATACATACCTACGTATATTATAAAAGCTATATTGGTTTTAGTATAATTAAAGAACCGTATGCATAAGTGACATTATTGATTAATGGATAAAAAATAATATTAATATTATTCAGAGAAATCCCTCCTTTAAAAATAGTGCTAAGTGTTTGCATGCTGCTTTGTTCCTTTGTTTTATGTAAGGCTCTCATTACCACGTGGTAGTAACAGATTGTTTGAACTGGAAAGAAAAGCCATTCGAAGCTAATTAAGCAGCCATTCCAGGCACTATTCACGAGCAGAAGACCGAGAAGCACAGGCATTTGTCAGCGCTTGACCCCGCGTGGTATTGATTGACAACAAACCTTCTTGAATGACAGGCTTAACCTTCGCCGTCCAATCGGAATCCAGAGCAGCAGCGAGCTGCGCCGTCATTGGCTGAGAAGGTGTAAAGCCGCAGACCAAGCCCACGTGGGTGCAGACGCAGCAGCCAACCCAGGATAGGCTGTTACTGCACAGCTCAGACATGGCTGCCGTTCACGGGGATCAGACCCAAACAATCTTATTTCCAACTTCAGCCGTCTATCGACATAATAGGTCATATTCTCACCGTTATACGCACTTTAAAGACTCCGGGAACCAAAGTAGGTTATGCAAAGGACTGCACGATTCCAACAATCAGTCTAGGAGGCATTCAGATGGAGAATTAGTGATTATATTCAGAGGATTTCTATAATTTATAGCCGATATCCAAACCAGAGCAACACTGAGCTGCGCAGTGCATTTTATATGTCATAATAACACCATAACATGTCACGCAACGTGTTGTTTTTCAAGTGCCTTGAGGTTTTAAAGGCCATTTTTGTGTTCACTCTGACACAATATTGTAATAGAGGGAATAATAATAATCTCCTAGTAATCTGACAAACGTGTGGATGGTCGCAAAAACGTGCTTACTCAAGGACAATCGATTTAATGAATATTAAAAGCTCATCTACGTAAAGAAATAATGAGCACGAGCAGCCGACAGAAAGACCTCGAAATGTTTAGTGATCTATCGCGAGCTACCTGTTCTGATCTAAAATGGCGAGGATGACGTCACCCAGCGACCTGAGGTTCCCACGTGGGGACACCACGCTGCAATTGGACGGACCGCCTTGACTCCGTGTCCGCGTCTCTGATTGGCTCGCGAGAGGCGCTTTCGCGGCAGTTCAGCCCTCGTGTCAGTAGACTGTCTGTGTGTGGCACAGGGCAACGGCGCTTGGACGGAGAGGAAACGTGAAAGCGGACTACGGCGTTACAGTTCAAACCCTTCTTAATAAAGCCTTTTAAAGAAAAAAAACCACAAAACTAAAAAACGGAAGTACATTTTGGGACGATTTTTTTCGGATTACGCGGCCGGTGTGTTGAGTGTCGGAGTTTTGTGCGGTGAAGTGAGTGAAGCTCTGAGCTCGCGACCTGCAGCACGAGACGCAGTTTCTCCGGTAGCCTGGAGACGGGAGATGGTTTATCTCCACTGTCGGCGCTGAAACAGCAACATTTTCGACGCCCGGACAACATAAACGCGCCAGAGCGTCGCTCAGAACTGTCTGGACTGCGGTTCCGCGTTTTAAAGTGTGTTTCTGTGCCGTTTGGACGCTTGGAGACGCCTGGAGACGCTTGGACAGGTACGTGGCTAACAGGTTAGCATGTAGCTACAGTATATTGTTCTATACTAGTCATGATTCAGAGTCGTTATTAAGCCGCCAGGTTGGTTCGCTCACAGCTACACTTTTGTTTACATTATTATCACTTAGCAACTTGTCGAAACCTGTTTTTTATTATGTATTTGTGGAAAGGTTTAGGTTGTGGATAGTTAATGACCAAACAAAGGGGCAAAAAAAACAGTCTCGTCAGTAAGAGCTGTGTTTGGTGTCGTTAAGGTCAGTTTCACACGTCCGCGTCAGTTTACTGGCTCACTTGTCTTCCTGTGAAGACTTAAAGCTGTCAAAAACAAGAGTCTTTGTTAGTGTGGTGAGAAATTAAAAACACAGCACACTTAAGCAGTACTTTAATTTGCGCGCGTGCCATGATTGTGCAATATCAGCTTGGAAATGTGTGTGTGTGTGTAGAGTGAAGTGTGTGTGTGTGTGTGAGGATAACTCTTGTGTTTTTCACGCTTGTGTTTTTATTGTCTGTGCCGAGAAGGTGACAGGGTTCGAGCAGATCTGAGAGAAGGGGAGTGTGTCGCTCGGTCGGGGTGTGTTTACCCCCTGCAGGTCTGGCTGATGTGCTGAATTACACTGGATCATCTCCATCCAGCACACCGGCGAGCCTCCGAGAAATAAAGGATACATTTCAAGATGTATCCGCAGGGCCGGCATCCGGTAAGTCGCACATCTTGAACTGATATGAGCCGTAATTTGCTGCATCTGCATCGATTTACAGATTGTGATGTACGAAGCTCTTCCATTCTGCTCTGTTCTGTTTCTGCTCGAAAGCAAACAGCAGGAAAGCGGAAATATTCAACTCATTCTGTGTTAAAACAACAACAAACTGGCTGTAAACATGCAGTCAATCTTGAAGGAAATTCCTTTAGAATTTACAAACAATCTTCTGAGGAGAATTTGTTCATTAGATCAAGTTAAAAATAAAACACAGAACAAAAACAGAACACATGGTTAAAGGTTTGCAGGGCTAACGGTGTATGAATATGAATGAATGTTTTCCATCTGTTATTTTTTTTAAATTATTGATTGATTTATTTTGTCCATGGAGGTGAAGTGAGATTTAGACCTAGATGTCACCGTAGGAAAGATGTCACTTGTGTTGAGGGACCTGAAATATTAGAGCTGCTCCCAGCGGGTATTTGAGTCTTGCTCTGTGTTTTGCTGGAAAAACAAATTTGGTTCTCATGGGATGTAATTGAGTTTGATTGATGTCTGACGGCTGTCTTTCAGGCGCCCCACCAGCCTGGTCAGCCCGGCTTTAAATTCACTGTGGCGGAGTCGTGCGACAGAATCAAGGATGAATTTCAGTTCCTGCAAGCTCAGTACCACAGGTAATAATCGAAATGTTCTGAATATTACTGTGCAAGGAAAATAATAGATCTGTATACCATTAATAATTTGTGTTGGTCATCTAAAAACATGGTCAGCAACACAACTTGAATGTAGGGAGACAAGTTGAAGAGGATAAAATGAAAGTGCAATTGTGGTTTCTAAAAGTTTGTGTGTTATTTCAGTCTTAAGGTGGAGTATGACAAATTGGCCAATGAGAAGACAGAGATGCAGCGCCACTATGTCATGGTAAGGTAATATAAGGTGAAAAAAAAAATGTACGCTGCAGTTATGCTCTTATTTATAGAGAATTTTAGGGTGGTGTGATCGCTGTATTCCTGCATTGTTGTTGTGTGTGGATGTGACTAAGAAACCTCTCTCAGTGCCTTTAGCTTTATTAAAGGGCTCTGAGTGACTGTTCTGAGCCTTAGGCTTCTTTATACCCTGCCCCTTAGCCACAGGGGTCAATGACCATAGCATTGTCCCCTTTTCCCCCTGCCTCTCTCCTCCTTTTTGTATTCTACCCTCCCTCATTCCCCCTACCCTTCTCTCTCTTCTATTGCTCCCTCTCCCCCTTTTTCTGCCTCCCTCCATGTGGGGATCTGATTATTCTCCAAGGAGACGCTGCTTTCGGACAAATGCATGGCTGTAAATTAGGTGAGGGGTGATGGAGGAGGGCCAGGGGCGTCTGTGGGAAAATACTCGATTGCAGCGGAAAATGTACCGTCTGCAGATAATGAGATTTAACACACAAACAAGTAGCTCGACTGAAATCGCTGTTAATCTTAAGTGCCAGCTTAATCATTTACACTGTCTTAAAAAAAAAAAGGGCAGATTCGACTGTAAGTGTTTGGAGATCAGAAAATTTGCCCCACCCCGGGTTTTATGATTAGCAGAGGAACAAACAAAGGCTTTGACGTGATGTAATTCTACAAGGTCAAACCATGGAAGTGTATTCTCTTATCTTGGGTAAACACGCAAAGGATGACTTTAACCAATACCCGGGGACGCTAGTTAAACATTCCTTTCACATTAAGAAGCTTGTCAGACTGATAGGAGGAGGAAAGGTTAGGTAAACACTAGGAGGAATCCTCTATGCTGACTGTGCTGATAGAAGAGGCTGTGAGCAGAAAATACTTTACAAAGGAATGATCCCAGGTCAGAGATACTCCTGTAGTGAAACCACTATCAATTATGCTGGATTTCTGTTAATTGGATTCATTTGGATGTGTCTTGTTCTGACTTGATTTAAAGAAGTGAAAGGGCCAGATTTGAAATGGCAGTGTGAAAGGGTTTGAAGTGTTCATCAAAAGCGCCCTCTTTCTCTTACCCCTTCATCCTTCAAAAAAAAAAAGACACCCTTCACCCCTCTGATGTGCTGTGAGAATATTTGATGATGTTTCAATATGCTGACTGGAAAGGGGGGAAAATGTATTTATATTTTTTTTTCTGTTTTATTCCCCCCAGTACTATGAGATGTCTTATGGGCTGAACATTGAAATGCACAAACAGGTATGTGAGCCTTTGATCCCTCAATGTTTTTACATACTGTCATTGGATCATGGCTAGTATCCTAGACAGAGGGTTGGTGCTGTGTGCATGCGTGTGTATGTAAAATCAGTGTTTATTTTTATTTTTACACTTTCTTTGCACATTTAAAGCTAAGCATTTGGCTCTTAATGACTAAAAAGAGAGAGGAAAACGTCTAGTTCCCAGTATGTCATCAGATTGAATTAAACTGTATAGACCAGGCAAAAAATATCCCGTGTCATAATTTCAGTCCTTCTAGTCAATTACTTTAACATGCACAAATTTCACAGTTTACCTGACTCAGACTCTCTTGGAATGTTTCTGTGTTTGCTTTGTTCTAGTGACATTTTCCAACGGATAATCTCGGGAAATGTGTGTTTACATGTGCATGCCTGTGTATTGTTTTGATTTATCGCATGTCTCAAATATTCTCAATAATAATGCAACAGCAGGATCCTGTTAATGCGGTTGGTTTATCATAGGAATGGTGCTAGTTTAGTCTGCGCTCTCTTACCCTCCCTCCACCTCCTGAAGGTTAATAGCATCAGGGAGGAGCAGCAGAGCAGGCGATCCATCAGTGTCCTGTGTGTATGTCAGTGTGCTGGGCTGTTCGTCAGGTCCCACACTCTTCTGATGGCTCCTGTCAGCCACTTATCTCCCAACCAGCAAAGGGGAGAGAGTGAGAGGGAGGGGGAAAAGGGGGTGAAATTGTGGAGGCAGCGAGGCGAATGAGTGGGAGGGCCAGTCCTGTGTAAACAGGTTAATCGACTGATCCATTTTAGCGCTTTGACTTTTATCAGCTGCCGCCACAGAGCCCAGGTAGGCAGTTGAATAATTCATCCACTCCCAGATCCAACCTGCTAGATAGAGGCAAGATTGGTGGGTGTCGGCGAGCAAATGTGCACACCTCCTCCCACTCCTCCACATTAACCCCAGCCCAGGAGCACAAGGCAGACGAGGAGTGGTTAACCGCCAGAAGTGGCTCGGATTACTCGATCCACACCATCATATCCTCCAGACTCAAGGATTTATTTTCACCCACAGGAAAATCTGTCTCTCTGCATCTGAGGTGCTCCTCCCAACCCCCTTTCTTCACATCTCCAGTGTTTTGTGTTTTTAAATAGACAAGCTGGAATGCAGATTTTTAGAAAGCATTTACTCAGTGTCTGATCTTTGCAGACAGCTGAAAAGGCAAGCGGAAACACCACTCTGATGGCTGCATTGCCCTGTCAATGAGCTGCCAGGAGAGGTTATTATGAGCTGCTCCAGGTTTCTCATGTGTTGTGACTGGCATAGTGGAAATCCCCCTCCCTCGGTGGCCAGGTGGTTGCTTCTTGTGTGTAGAGCCCTGGATTGAGTTGATCTGCCCTGCGCTGACACCGGGACTCTGATCAATGATTTATACAGGGGGGACTCTAGTAAGTGTTTGCTAACTGCCGGATGGCTCTTCTTAGCGCAAACCAAAGCAAATAGACTCGCTGTATGAGGTGAGCACACACAGCTCTTGTTAAAAGAAAAACACAAGGTGGCTGTAAGTGAAGGCTGAGAGCTCAGAGCCAACTCCACCCTTCATTTTCTCACTGAAGAGTATGTAGTCAGGCACATAGCGAAGCTGCATGCACTCATACACTGTGAATAAAAACTAAGTTTCCTGGTTTGTTTTAGAAGACTCAGTTTTATCCTTATTGACTGCACCTCTCAAAACCTTTCCTTTAGAGGGTCAGTACAAAAAGATAATTCTTTGCACATTTTTTATGCTTAAAAGCACTGATTGATTTTGAGATTACTAGTTCTGTGACACATGAAGCCAGTGGTAGTTCTTCATTACTGTGTCGGAGGGCCATCCTACTCTTTATTGACAACAGGAGCCCTATCAGTCTAGCTGGGTCAAGTATTATTTGCAATGGGGAACAGAATGGCTGCGAGCACCAGTTGTTTTCCCTCTATATTCAATGCTCATCAGTGTCTCACTCTGTTCCGCCCGCAACTGATAGCAACAGACAAATAGCTTTCAGCACGCCATTGACAGGCTGGCCCTAGAGTGCTCTTGAAGGGGTGCTAGACAGGTCCGAGTACCTGTAATTGTGTAGCAGAGCATGAAGCTCACTGTTCAAGAGCTGGGCTTTCATCTGCTTAAAGTGACAACATCCTATTTTTATATAGAGCCAGATAGAACACCCTTTCCTACTGCCTTTTCTGTCTGCAGGCTACATTTTTAGTGAATGCAGTGTGTGGTATGGTTTGGATAATTCTATATTTTGCAAACAAGATGGCAAAGTATTTCTCGTCATACAGAGTACAAAGATTTAGATTGACTGACCGATAAGTCAACCCTTGACCCCACTCGGCCAGCTGTCAGCATTGTGATAAGCTCTTAAGGAATGTGCTCGATGGTGTTTAGGCCTCTCAGCAAATCTTGTCAAATGTTTGCCCTCGACGGGTTTATCTTGGCAACTGAGGATTACACATTGACCTGGCTCTTCCACTTTTTTGTTATGTATTTGCGTTCATTTTCTATTGCAAGTGATCAGTTTCAGTGCTCCACAACATATTACATATTGTTCTTTTTGTTTTTATATTATTAGTGTAAAGAAAACATGTCATCGTGATGACGACAAAGTTAGAAGCCTTATTTTTATTGCATGTATAACAGACTGTCAAAACAAGGATTTGAGAGAAGGGAGCATACTGAAAGCAACATATTTGGCCTCTTATCCGCTTTCATGTCCATAGTCTGCAATGGCTTTGATGTGGAATACTATCCGCCTAAGATTAATGTCAATATATCTTCCATTTCCAGCTGCCTTGCTTGCTTGTTCCAGACTGTACACTGCCTGGTCTGAAATGAATATCGCCACATCATACTGGGGGAGAGGGCAGGGAAACTTTTATCCATCATCTCATATATTGTGTTTGGCCACCCTGGTCACTTGGCATTTTTCAGCAATATGTTATAAATAATTTCCTGGTCAGCACAGCACTGCATGTTTGCAATTGAATGAGAAAAATGAAAAATACAGCTGAAGAGCGATGGGATGTTTGTGCACGGCTCTGGCCCGGGGTTGAACTGAGGCTCATAAATTCTGTAGATGATGCATCTGTAGCCAAGCACGATCACTTTCTTTCCCTCATTACAACACTTTTTTTGTTCTCTGGTCACAGTCTGAGCTGTGAGGAGATATTGGTTATGCAGAGAATAGCTGGATTTCCGGTTACAGAATTTGAGTGCTGAGCTGGAATCGATGCTTTAGGAGGATATATGGAGAGATAAAGCTAGCCTTCTTCCTTCTGCTATCCCTTCCTGCAGCCTCCCCCCACTGCCAGCATATCCTCTCTCTTTATCCACCTTTCGTGCAGGGTGCTCATCTGATCGACAGGCTGAAAATTCAATTTAATGACCTGCCCGCGTGCCTGTAATATGATTTTACAGGCTGTTACGGTCAAGCCGAGGTAGCATTTGCATAATGATTGGGGCGCAATAGGAGACCGGGCGCTCGGCCGCAGTTGCCATGGCAACGATGGCCAGGCTGGTGGAGAGAGAATGGAGGTTGGGGTGTGTATGGCTGAGGAGGGTGGGTGGTGGTGCTGGGAAAATGAAGAAGGAGGGTAGTGGGGGCGGATTGGGCCCAGAAAACTGAGAGAATTGGCTCTAATCCAGCACCTCTCATTAACCGACTGCTGCAGACATTTCCATCCTCAGCCAAAAGCCTCATCTTAATTCCCAACATCAACAAGTGGCTTTTCAGTATGTTGCCAAGCCTAGTCTGGGCTTAACTTGAAGCATTTCTTACTGCAATCGCATCTCAAGCACTCATCTGTGAGTGACTTCCGGGTTGCGGTACGTGTATCTGATATAGCATAGCGAGTAGCACAGAAGTTCTCATCAACAGCAGACTGTATTACCAAGCCGACAGCAGTTGAAGTGTAATGGTGCTCTTAACGTGGCTTTGGCTTCCGTGCGGTTTAGAGTGTACACTCATCACAGCTGTGTTCCCTCTCCCCTGGGCCCTCCTAATGCTTTAAATATTTCACATGTCAATATCACGCTGTTTGGAGTGTGCCGAGTCAAGCGCTGCTGATTGCCATAGTAATTGACTTAATCGGTGTAAACACTAAAAGGGGTTGAGTCAAGCTTTTTTTATTTTTTTGGTAGAAAAAAGGTGTGTTGTACTTTCCACTGCTCATCCATTGCCTCATTACAGTTTCTGTTTCTCTCTTTTAGACTGAGATTGCTAAAAGGCTTAACGCAATTCTAGTTCAGATCATGCCCTTTCTGTCACAAGAGGTGAGTATTATGCTGTTTATGATGATGTAGCAGAATCAGTGTTTATGTATAACGCACATTTATGTTCTTCAAGCCTTAAATTGTGTATACAAGTAGCAATTTTGAAATTATAAAGAAGTTAATCCGCCAATGTTTATGTATAAAAAAGCTTCTTTATTTATATATTAAATGAAGTGATTAAACGATTTGACCAAATTAACCAAACATTACTTTACCAATAGTCATATGTTGATTTTAAACAAAGATCTATGATTCTAGCCATATTACACCACTAGTTTGCATTCGTTCTTAACTGCGGCTTTATCTGCTTTTTTACTTTACATGTAATTATACTGTGCCTTATTATACAAGTCATATATCCACCCGTTTTGCATTGAAGTGCATTTAAATATAGCATGCATTATGAAAATGTTTTGACATGCTTTGCGTGGAGCTTTCTGGGTATATCTGAACGTGTGTGTGTGTGTGATGCAGCACCAACAGCAGGTTGCACAGGCTGTTGAACGTGCCAAGCAAGTGACAATGACTGAACTGAATGCCATCATCGGGGTACGTGGACTTCCCAATCTGCCTCTCACCGTGTGTATACCCCTTTAATTCTTTCATTTGACTGTAATAAGGGGGCACAGCTGCAATGTCACAAATTTCACATTGACTGTGTAATTAATTATAAGTCATTTTAACTGAATCATTTAAATTCCTGTACATTTGATTATACACAGTTTTGCCCCTTTCATGAATTCAATTTTGAAATGTTAAAAAATTAATTTTATTAAGATGATTGTATAGTTGTGTTTGAGGTGTAGATTTGTGTCAAAATATCCCTGCGTTCTTCACGTCACCTGTAGTGTGTTAAGCTACTGTATGTGTGCCTTGTTTCTGAATGTGAAAAAACAAATAGAAGCTTCTCGAAACAACATGCTTTTAATTGGATCAAATTTTACTGGCAGGGCTCATCACTTCATGCTGACCTAGACAGCTCTGACAGATACTTTGATAACGTCGATAGAGATTACACACAAACACTAGGGTCTTCACGTTGGTACCTGTAATATACCGCTTTACCTTTACAGGTCCGTTCATGCCTGTGCTCTGCAGTCTAGCTCTATTTTCTTTTCTGCCACTGATTGATCACTTGGGGAAAAAAAAGTTTAAGCGTGAAAGGGAAAAGGTCCAGCCTTATGCTTCTAGAGCTGGGCTGGCTGAGCTGTGATTACAGCTGTTGAGCTCACATTTATTCACTAGTGAGATTCCAATGCTGCTGCAAATTGGGGGACCAGAAGGGACAGCTGTTTAGCTTGATATTGAAATTCAGTTAGGAAACACTGACACACAACTATCCCCCTCCCCATTCTTGGATAATGACTTTCTGGAATCTAGGGCGGAATGAAGCAGGCATGTGGCCGCTCTTAAATGCCAGGCTATCTACTGGGAAGAGCCCATTTGATAGCTTTAACACTGTGTTGCAGCAGACCTGCTTTATTGCTTAATGACTCTGTTAGAAGGGGAAAATCTGAAAGTATTGGTTAGAATTCTACTGGGGAGGTCTGACTTTTTTGAGATGCGAATAAGATTGTTATTTTTGTGTTTTATAAGTGGGTCACCTTTTCTCCCTTTGAGAATGGATTAAAAATGGACTCGACATTTACGTTTCTGACAATTGATGGTTCTTTCTTTCGTAGTCATTACATATATTTTCTCTTTTATTTTATCATGTCACTGGGCAATAAGGCGTTAGCTTCTCTAAGGCTGCTTGTGTGATGGAAAAGGTGTGTCTATAGGTGTGTCTTGCAAGGCAAGCATTTGTAATTAACACAGCAGTCAGTTTGCATAAGTGCATGTGTTTTCATGGGTGCCAGTGTCCTAATGAATACTTGAAGGCTTCAAGGTGAAACCAGAATGGCATGTTCCTTCACACACCTGCACTGGCAATGCAACAGCTGCCAACATGTCTTATTGATGGACCCCAGAGCAAGTAATTGGATGCATCCAGGACAGCTATGCTTTTACCTGCATTGTGTTCATCAAAGTCTCAAGACGGCTTCTCTTGGCAGCTCAGGGTTTCCGCCCTCATCACTTAGCATGCGAGTGCACTCTGCTTATTTTTGCACCCTATTTCCTGCTTGTGGTTATAGGTGGCTGTATTTAGTTTTTACAGTTTGTAGAATAAGCTGAAGCATGCTATGACTATGTAAATGTGGTTCAGAGCAGTACAGATACAGACGTACACTCCATCCCAGCTTTGTTACTGACACAGCAACTGCTTTTAACGTGCCTTCCCAGACCTCTCACAGGAGAACCATTAAGATGGCCTCCACTTGTGTTAAGGGTCTAATTAAGAGAGACTTTGTGTATGTGTGCGCACACACAGAAGAGAGAGGGATCTGTTGTAGATAGTCCAAGGTTGCATGTTGCATGGTTACAGTGCTAAATGGTTTAGTTTATCCCACCTGAGGAAAGGAGAAAGTGGGTGTCTAATTTGGCTGGGATGGTTTTCCACTGCCCAGCCATATTATTTATTTTTTCCATCTGGTGGCCAGCCAGTGTTTGGCAGCAGTACTTCACAGTTGGGGAGGAGATTAATGCCAGCCGAAGAGGTCTTTATCTACGAATATTAAATTAGAGGAGGCATTTTATTTCTTTTTTTTTTTGTCTTCATAGCTGGGGCTCTAATGAGGGTTCTCAATGATTGTCCATGCATATTACACATCAGTGGCTCATTAGCCAGAATGAGCGGGGAAGGGCCTCCCCCGTGAATCAACTGCCTTTTTAATTTCCCTTGTGGTCAATCATCTTTTCTAGCTTACACACACACACACACACACACGTTTCTCGTTCTATATTTATATGTGCTGTCTTGCACACATGCACCTCAGTACCATGAAGCCATATGATAAACACATAACTACTCACTACTCAATCCATTTTCTTACTTATGTCTACCTACTCACTGGTACACGTGAGGTCTGTCTCATAACTGAATTGGGGTGGGGGCAAGTTTACAGCTCAAATCCTAGGTGGCACTTCTCTATATACCATTCTCTTCCCTGCAGTTCTCCAAGGCCTTTTCAGCAATATACAGCCAGCTGTGCAAATAATCGGCAAAGCTGTTAGCAATTATAGTCACCCCCTGAATAAGAGCTTGTGATGGACATCTTAATAATGATTTGTCCTCTGGAAAGGGCAAGCTTTCCGAGCATTCCCGGCTTCTAAATAAGCCTTTAGTATTGATATTTACTCTTGGCATGGCATTAATGACCTGCTAATAATTCCAAAAGGTTGTACCTCCATGATGGCCATACATGGCCAATAATATCTAACCTTTCACTTCTGAAGAAAATGTGCGCACTCAAGATTTCAGGGAAAAAGGCCATACATTGCAGCTGATTGAGTTGTGGTCTGTATAGATGGAGGTGGTGGTACATGTCATAACAGAAGCTAAATTATTTAGCCCTCCAGAGGATAGTAATAAATTGTGAAGGGGATGTGTTTTTTTTCTTTTTCCCCTCCTCTTCTTTTTACTGGTGCCTGTGCTAAGTATTATTTAAGCGCGCTTTAAACGGCACACTTCCCATGCTGAGAGGCTTTTAACTCCCTTTAGCTTGCTCCAAGCCCTTAAAATATTAATGGGAATATTGAAGGTTTGAACTTTTGCCAGCATGAGTCTGGTTGTTGTCCACTTTAACCATACACAAACACACATGCACACACTTTCAGCCCCAACTGCTATTACAGTTGCTGTAAAAGTTTTCATGACTCATAATGGACTATGTAGACTCACAGTGAATTAACCAAACCCAAATGTGAGAGGTGTGCGTGTTTGTGTATGTGGCTGTTCAGCTTTTTGATGAGGTTAAGGAGCAGGTGGTAAAGCCCCTGTGCTGACAGACTTTGAATGGCTGTTTATCTTATAACAGTATCTTGAAGAGCGCTTGTGGGCACATGGGTGTGTGCAGCTTCATTCATGTTGACTAGACCATTTTGTTTCAGGCTGTTTTCCACCGTGGGCACTTATTTAAGCAGACAAGTCAAAACCTGTCTCGCATCATTGACTTCCAGTTTTCTTTGTTTACCAGATTTTCTCACCCAGCCATGATTAACTTGTCTGTCCTGTCTCAGTCTACAGTTTTAAAGTCTTTTTATTTCTTTGAAATGCACATTGCTGTTCTTGGTGACAAATCTAGAAACGTGTAGAATGTTCTATCTATAAAATGTATGATTTCCCATGAGGGTTTTAATGTGTAATCATCTTGTGTGTGTTTTTGGACTGGGCTCATACTGTTTGTGTGTTCAGCTTATTGTTGGTGTGTTTTCCCTCTGGCCCACTCGCAGTGTGTCTTTCCGCAGCAGCAGCAGCTCCAGGCACAGCACCTCTCTCATGCTGCCCATGGCCCTGTGGCTTTGCCTCCACATCCCTCAGGCCTGCAGCCCCCAGGCATCCCCCCAGTTACAGGTACTGGTTCGAGTTTGCTGGCACTAGGTGCACTGGGCAGCCAGCCCCACCTGTCTGTGAAGGACGAGAAGAACCACAATGACCTGGAGCACAGGGGTGAGAATGAGTTTAAACAGTACTCTGGAAGGAAAACTAGAGATCTAGTGCTTTAGAAATTGGAAACGAGTTGAATTCCATGAATATTTGAATGCTGATCCAGATCATTTTACCTGTGATACTTTACTTTAATACCCTTTAAATTAAAATATAAGGCAGGTTTGTCTTTGTACATGCACTTACAGAACTCAGGTAATAGGCAACATATTACTCCTAATTAGACCATGCTTTCTGGGTCAGGAAAAAAACACATGTCTTGGAGGAATTTTTTGAAGTGATAAAACTCTCTCTTATTTTTGAGAGTCTCACTGACTTTTTTTTGTTTATCTTGTCTCTGTGGCCGGCCAATCTTCATGTCTATTTCTCTCCTCCAACTGGATCCACTGACTGCAGAGAGCACGGTAAGTGCCCAGTTTCCCATTGGCTCATGTCTTGGCTTTTACATTTCCTTTTTTCCCCCCCTTTCGCATATCCTCTGTTCAGTCGCCCACTCTTACTTGCTCTCATTCTGTCTCTCTTTGTCTCTCTTTCTTACTGCGTGAAAGAGCTTTTTAACCTGTTTCACGCCTAAGAAATTTTCCATTAATGTAAATGTCAAGCAAGGCTTCTTTTGCCTGAAACCCTCACAAGTTGCACTGCGTACAGTAATCTGCTTTCATTAAAGTGACTAATGGGGGAACAAGGTTTTCTATGAAATAAGCTCTCTCATCTCTATGCAGATGGGAAATGACTCATCGCAGTGTTCAGATTAGCTCTACTGCGTAATTGCATCACAATTAATGACAACTTTAGCTCTCCTCCCTTCATAGCAGATTTATTTGATCCCCCTCAGTTGCTCCCTCCATTGCTGGGAGATCTTGTCATTTTTACTGCCCCTTATTCCTGTTTTTCTTTTCTTTTTTTCTATCCCCCAGCTGGTAAATATGCATGAACATAGGCAGTAGCATTGTTTTTCCTGCCTCTCATATCCTTGTAAAAGGCGTTTATTTGATGGGATGGTTTAAATCTCTCTGATGGCCGATTGTGGCAGTGAGATTAGGTTTCTAACAGTCCCAGCCAGAGCTCAATGGGTGCAGTCATGTCTAAAGGAAGAAGAGCTCCTTTAGCATTTACGACCCGGGCCTGTGTGTGTGCGTGTTGTGCTTGTGTCTTGGGTCATCTGATAGTATAGTTGTGACTCTATTTAATGAGACACGCCAAGCATCTCTTTAAAAGGTCAGGCAACACACACACACACACACACACACACACACACACACACACACACACACACACAGAGGACTGTGGGCTCTCTGCCCAGTCTGCTACTTCATCTCACTTCTCAGCTCAGTTTCTTTTTACACTTGCCATAAACTTGGAGGCATTCTTGCCCTCTTGTGCTCTGCATTCTCTCTGGGATAAGAGGAAACATAAGAGAAGCTTTCAGGTTGGATTATGGTAAGAAAATGCCTAGAAAACTCTAAAAGAAAGACAGCTATGCTGCACTGGCACCTCCTTCCTGAGGCTTATGTGTCCATATGTCTGTATTCTGGAGGCCATACAGTTTTGTTGTGCGATTGAGTGCCTTTGTCATTTTTCTAATTGTGAGTCAACCTGAAAATAAAACAAGGAAGTGTGAGATACAGTGGACAGACGCACACTGCTAAAGTGCAGCTGCTTGCATGTGACCTGCCTGCCTTTGCCCATTTGTTTTTACCCAGCCAACTATGTAGGTTTGGAGTCAGAGCTCAGCATGGTGCAATCAATGGCCATTACATGGTCCCACAAACGCTCACACACACACTCGCACCCAGTCCAGGCCTGGCTGCTCTCAGATAAAGAGTCGTTGTTCAGTGCTAGTACTGCTCATGTCTTCCTGAAGCTGTTTGTTGTCTCTTTTAGGAAAGGGGGAGGGGGACTGTGAAAACAAGCCCCTCTCTTTGGTCTGCTTAACTGTGGCTGCTCTGTTGTGTAGCCAGCAAATTCTTGGGTGTTTAGTCTAGCGTAGGTTGTTAGATACGGCTTGGCTAGTTTCAGTGCATTGTGTTAAGCCTGTTTTGGGTTTTTGTAGGCGGCCAATGGGAATGAATAGGCCTCTTCGGGCTTTTGAAAGTGTGTGGTTTTGGAGTGATATGAACTACTTGTTTTCCTTTTCTCCCCCTTTTTGTATTTTCCCCTTATTCTTTTCCATCTTGAATTTCTGTCAGAATCCACAGCAAAGTACCTGTCAGTGCTGCCTGCACTTGTGTTGAAATCTGACTTAAATTAATACTATTGTCACATAGAATATTATCTAGTGATAAATAACAAGTACAATCTGCTTTACATTCTATCCCTGAGAGTGATGCAGTTTATTTTTCTCTTTAGAACAACTCCATTTCCCCATCCGACAGCCTGCGTACTGCCAGCGAGAAGCATCGTGGTTCCTCTGACTATAGCCTGGACTCCAAGAAGCGCAAAATGGAAGACAAAGACAACATGAGCAGATATGTAAGTCTGAAAAATGCCATGTAAACTGATTCAAAAACCTTTTTGGAAATTGTTTTGTGTAATTGAGGATTATGGTGCATTTTTTTTTTTTTTTTTTTTTTAAACACAGGATAGTGATGGAGACAAAAGTGATGATCTTGTGGTTGACGTTTCAAATGAGGTAATTTTGTTTCATTTTAAGACACAAAGCTCAGATAGTACCGGGAAAAATTTGTGCCCTGTGTATGATCGAACAAAGATTCTTACCTTAACTATTGTTTTGTGTAGGACCCTGCTACACCGCGAGGCAGCCCAGCTCACTCACCACCAGAAAATGGCATTGAAAAGCCCCGTCCCCCCAAAAAGGATACACCTAATAGTCCTGCCTCAGTTGCCTCATCTGGCAGCACACCTTCTTCCAAAACCAAGGAGCACGGCCATGTAAGGGCACATTTACACATAATTACACCTGCTAATTTTAACTTCACTTTTCATTTCTACACTTTCTCCTAAAAGAGAGGGCACATGTTTCATGCTTAGATATTGTGTAGGAACAAATACCTTGGCTTTAAATACATTGGTATAACTTGGTAAATATAAGACATATAGTATTGCTGTTGCGAGATCGGACATGTCTTTAGTACTTTATAACTCCATGTGCTTAAACATTCTAGGCCTTCTGCCCTCTCAGAAAGATTAAAGGATGAAAGCAGGGCAAAATAGAAAAATGAGCCTTGTCTCCATTGTGTCAGTAATGGCTTCTAGGAAAAAGAGTGGGCTTTATAGGAATAGGATGTTTGTCAGTATAGGCACATTCAATAGGCACTCAAACCTCTGCCTGTATGTTGCCTCACTTCTTTTAAGAAAATTTCTGAACTCTTATTTTTGTTATTTCTCTACACATACTCAAATACAGAATGATAAATCATCCACGCCTGGTCTCAAGTCTAACACTCCCACTCCACGGAATGATGCCCCGACCCCTGGTACCAGCACCACGCCAGGTTTGCGGCCCATCCTGGGCAAACCCCCCATGGAGGCTCTAGGTAAATACAGCCTATAGTGGTGACTACACTTTGCTGTACATCATAAGATTAATCTTGAAAAACAAAGACCCTAATATTAAATTAACACTAGAACACAGGATTTATAAGAGGTAAAAGTAGCTGTCGCTGAGATTTTTTTAATTGTTACGGAATAGGTGCAGAAAATGTTGTTTGAGATGGCACTTGAGTCTTTTTCCTCTTTCTGCCTGTAACTAATGCTGATGTCTGATTGGCTCTGTGCTCTGTAGCTGCTCCTGCTCTGCGCACACCCCTTTCCATCGCTGGCTCTTATCCAGCTCCTTTTGCCATGATGGGCCACCATGAGATGAATGGCTCACTCACAAGCCCTGGGGTCTACGCTGGCCTACACATCTCTCCCCAGATGAGTGCAGCTGCTGCTGCTGCATATGGCCGTCCGTCCATTGTGAGTGTTTATGTGCATGTTTGTCTTTTCTAAGGCTGACTACTATATTTTTATTAGCCATTTATTTTCCCCTTCTCCTGCTCTAAAGCTTGCTGATGTAGTGAGCATGAGAAAGATATCAAACCTTTCATGTTTTGTTGAAGTGAGACTGAAAGTAATGCATATTGTGATATTTGTACAGTATCATGAGCTTTTAATATGAACTTGTACTGAGTAGAGATTGCTCTGTGCTACTGTGTGTGTTGATTTAATGGATTGTTTGCTTGCATTTTTTTTTCAGGCTGGTTTTGATCATCCTCACATGAGAGCCCCAGGTCTCCCTGCCAGCCTCACATCAATCTCTGGAGGAAAGCCGTTAGTATCTCACCAAAAGTTATTTCTTTTACTGTAGTGTCTCTTCTGCAGTGTCAAAGAACACAATATTTTGCGGGTCTTAATAACTAATTTCAGACCATTTGCTCATTGCATTAGTAGATTTATTCTCATGTTGTGATCCACAGAATGATAATAAATATATAAGACTTGCTGGTTTATTCTCTCTTTGTCAGGGCCTACTCATTCCATGTTAGCGCTGATGGGCAGATGCAGCCTGTGCCCTTCCCTCCTGATGCTCTTATGGGCCCTGGGATCCCACGCCATGCCCGCCAGATCAACACCCTTAGTCATGGCGAGGTTGTATGTGCAGTCACCATAAGCAACCCTACACGCCACGTCTACACTGGAGGCAAGGGCTGTGTGAAGATCTGGGACATCAGCCAGCCTGGTAGCAAAAGTCCTGTATCCCAGCTGGACTGTCTGGTGAGCGCTAAACCCAATATTACTGTAATTGGTATTGTTACAGGCGGCATACATTACTTAAATGCCTTGCTTATTGCACCATTAAGGGCCATACAGTTAAAAATGGATTCCTGTTAATGTTAATATCATCCAAAAAGTTTTGAATCATGTCTTGGTCTGTGAATTTTGTGTGGAAACATACCCAATATTGACAGATCTTGATTGATTGTACATTGTCAATCATCCGAGTTTGGTTTTCTTTATTTTGGCTCACTGCTCTATTCTTCTGTGCCGCAGAACCGGGACAACTACATCCGTTCCTGCAAGCTGTTGCCTGATGGTCGTACGCTGATTGTGGGTGGTGAAGCAAGTACCCTGACCATCTGGGATTTGGCCTCACAGACACCACGCATCAAGGCTGAGCTGACCTCATCAGCCCCGGCCTGCTACGCTCTGGCCATCAGTCCTGATGCCAAGGTCTGCTTCTCCTGTTGTAGTGATGGCAACATTGCCGTCTGGGACCTCCATAATCAGACGCTTGTCAGGTAAGTCTGTGAGGAGGTGATAAGTGGGACTCATATTTTAGAGGTGTAATTGGCTGTGCCTCTGATCATCTACTGTCTTGTGGGTATTCTAGGCAGTTCCAGGGCCACACAGATGGTGCCAGCTGCATTGACATCTCTCATGATGGCACTAAACTGTGGACGGGTGGCCTGGACAACACTGTGCGCTCATGGGACCTGAGAGAAGGCCGGCAGCTGCAGCAACATGATTTCACCTCTCAGGTCACTTTCTCACTTGTTTCTTTCCTGTCAGCACCATCCGTGAAAATAGCCATTGTACTGAAATTGTCTTTCTTTCTGTTTAATGTATAGATCTTCTCACTGGGCTACTGCCCAACGGGTGAGTGGCTGGCTGTGGGCATGGAAAGCAGCAATGTGGAGGTGCTTCACCACACCAAGCCAGACAAGTATCAGCTCCACCTGCATGAGAGCTGTGTGCTGTCCCTCAAGTTCGCCTACTGTGGTGAGACACCATGCTATATTGGGTTTGCCTTGCTTAACTGATCTAAGAGTAAAGCTGTGGTTTAATGAGAGAAAAGAAAATACAGCTACTGTTTATTACCTGAGATTGTATGTTGTGTATCTCAAGGATCAATTTAATTGCATGGATCTTACTTTCCAATGTTTTCTTTTTCAAGATTTTTGATGTTTACTCATGAACTGTATCTGGCAATTGAGCACAACCTTGACTGTCCTCTCTTTAAGCCTGTGTTCAGTCTCTTTGCACATATCTCTATTTAGCTCTATCTTGCCTTGGCAGCAGAAGCAAAGCTCTAATTACATTTGATTTCCCTTGACAAGGTAAATGGTTTGTGAGCACTGGGAAGGACAATCTGTTGAACGCGTGGAGGACTCCCTACGGCGCCAGCATATTCCAGGTACAGAGATCAATAAAGTCTGTCTGCAGGAAGCTCGCCCTAGAGGGCAGAGTGACCGCTAGCTGATGGACAATGCTTGTGTCAGCGGAAATAGATCGGAGTGTGTCATTAGTGCCAGAGCCCTGACCACTTAAGCGGGATGTGGGTATGCACACGCAGCCACCATCCAGTAAATAACACTAAACCTTTAAAGTGCTCAAGGCTGAAGTTAGCGTAAGAGTCTATGCAGTGTGGTGGTGTGGGGAGAAGTACTTATGTATACAACACTTTTTTTTTTTCCTTTAAATGATTAGTTAGGTGAATGAGTGTGTGTGTGCCCTGCGATGGGTTGGCACTCCGTCCAGGGTGTATCCTGCCTTGATGCCCAATGACGCCTGAGATAGGCACAGGCTCCCCATGACCCGAGATAGTTCGGATAAGCGGTAGAAAATGAATGATTAGTTAGGTCAAGGAAGAGTCAGTTCTTGATGTAGTTCTGTCATTGATCTAAATGTTTTGAAAGTTATTTCTTAACAGGACTTGTATCCCTTAACTTTCTGTTTTTTGTCTCTTTATTTTTCCTCTTCTAGTCAAAGGAATCATCCTCGGTCCTGAGCTGTGACATCTCGGCAGATGACAAGTACATTGTCACCGGCTCTGGCGACAAGAAGGCCACAGTGTATGAGGTGATCTACTAGGTGGAGCTAAATGGATGGAGAGGCTCAGCTCATGTTAAAAAGGAGAAACGGGGAATGGTGTGTTGAGGGGAAACCATGCTTCTTTTCTCCTAGCCAGATAAACAGTTCAGCACCTGTCTACCTGACTCATCACTCATCATCCCCTTCTTAATGGACTGTGTGACTAACAGTTGTCTGGACTATTCCGATATGAACTGATTTAAATCAGGACTTGAACTGGTCTGGAGGGGACTGGGCAGCCTTCAGCCCCATCACTAATGCTTCTTACTTGCTCATTCCTTGCCCACCACACCCAATGTAGGGCATTTGGCACTAGAGGAGAAAATACCTTTTTTTCTTGTTGGATTTTTTTTTTTTTTTTTTTGTCTTTTTTTTTTTTTTTAATAAGGTAAGAATGTTGCAGCATGAAGCAGCGCTTCATTCTGAAACTTTGTTCATGTGGAGGTTCTGTGAAAAGTGTACATAATGGAGTATTAAAAGGCCTTTTATAGATTTATATTTTGGTGTTCGGTTACATTCACAATGGTTCTTTCTCTCTCACCCTCTTCTTGATGCTTTGTTTTTTCCGCTGGGGTTTGGAAATTAGATTAGGACATAATTTTTTTCTAAGGACATTCTATCTCTTTTTGTTCCTGAGAAGTTAATTTTCTAGGCTGACCTTTTATGGAAATCTAATTTACCCCTCTCCCTTCCACTGAAAAAAAATTTCAGTTAGATCATATTTCTGGGATTTTTTTTTTTTTTTGTGAGGTACCCTGTGGACCTTTTTCCCCCTCTGAGTGATAGTGAGCCAATGCCTTATAAACTTCTGTGAACACCTGAGGCTGATATCTATCGGAAAGGGCAGCTCAGGAGGATGGACACTCCAAACAAAAAAAGTGACTCATATGTTCTCTTATAAGTGGCCTCCAAGGAGACTGAGTTCCCTCAAGAGGGGAGGATCCAATCAGGGTAGCTGTAGAAAAGGCATGTGTACTGACTGCGAGGAGGACCCTTCCCCTGACCCATGACTTCATTACATTGGTGTATTGACAGGACTCAGCATTTTGTCTTGTACTGGATTATTTGGATTAATTGGTTAACATTTCCCTTTCTTTGGAGCCTTCTTGGAATTTGTGTGCATAGTGTCCCATATGCAAAAAGCACAGTTAGTTTATTTGTCTGTAGCTACACCAAACAAAGCATAAAGTCCAATTTAGACAAGCAGAATTTAATCAGACAATTGGGTGACTTATTCATCGTACTACACTGTCTCCTGCCTTACAAAAAGTCAGTGGATACAGTCATGTCTTAAACCACACACCAAAGTATGTAGCAAACTGTGTTGTCACTGAAGATATGTACAGTTGTTGATATTTCAATAAACTGTTTTTGTAAAAAAACAACAAAAAAAAAAAAAGATAATTTTCTATTCATGTCTTTTGCTGTATGTTAGCCATGCTTTGAGACTGATGAGGTTATAGTGTGATCAAGCGAAGATTAAACTTAGCCACTTAAATGAGGCATGACACAAACTAGGCTTTTCAGCCTCCCTGAATGATCTATTGGAGTACATTTTGGTTGCTGGCAGAAACAAATGCCCTCTCCAGCCCATTTCTCCCTTTCTGTTTCTGAGCAGATGCAGGGGCTTTTGCTTTGAGTCCCTCTTCTGGCTGCCTCTTCAGTAATGTTGTTGTTGCCTAATAAAAGCGTAGGCGGATGCTTTCAGCTATATGACTCTCTTTTTCACTCTTTCACTCCTTGTCTTTCCCAGTAAACCCCCTCTCCTCCCAACCCAATGAAGTGTGCATTTCCTGAGTGCATTTTGTATAGTGGCTTCTCTTTCTTCTTTCTTTCTCAATCAATCAACTAAGGGGCCATGAAGGGGAGAAAAGCTCTTGCTCCCTTCTGAGTACTTGACAGTGGGCTCTGGAGAAGGCTACAGGCCACCTAGTATTCTGCTCTCCATCAATGTTTCTGGCTCCAGTGCAGTCTGTACAGCACCTTTTAAAAAAATAAACAATAACTTCTAGCTAAATCAATTCTTTTAAAAATCTAATTTGCTGGTTTTGGACGTGGTTTTATACTTGTACAAAAAATAAAATTCTAAGAAATTTTAAACATTCTTAACTCATGCTTGGTAATTAAGAATCTTGTTAAGCAGTCAGTAAAGACTTGTGCTCATGGGATCAGTGCAACTGTTTCTTCTATACTTTTGTTGTTTGTTCCTCGTTGCTGCCACGGTGGGGTGGGGTGGGTGGTGTGTGTGTGTGTGTGTGTGTGAAGGTATGAACTTGCACTGATTCAGTTCAAACATGGCTGGTTCGACTCCTCTGCTCTTTAGCCAGCGGATGAGGATGTTTGGGCTGCTGAGAGTCTGGCAGAGTGCTGAATGACAGAGTAATAATCCCCTAATCACCTGAGCATTGCCAGGTTGGGGGTTTATCTGCCGAGGATGCAAAAGCCCCCTCAGTGATGTGTGATTACGGCGTTTGATCTGGGTAATAACGTCTTTACTGTGGCCCAGCCTGTGCCCTAATCTGCACAGTGCATTCTAGTGGAATCTCGTTACACAAAGACCACCAGAGTTCTTCTGCAGACCACAGGAAGGGGAGGAGAAATGAAGGTTGTCATGGAGACAAGGCCCTTCTACCTCTTTCCTGTTCTGTGCATCCCCCCTCCACCCTCCCTCCACTCAACAGCTATTATGTCTCACTCCCTTAGTCTACTTCTCCTTCCCTATTTTTTATCCCCCCCTTTTGTTTGCTCTCTCTCTTTCTCTTTGCTCAATCTCCCCTCCTTACCTTTCTCTCTGGGGATAAATGAGCATGAGGACAGGTTTCTGTTTACTTGACACAGTAGGGCCTTCCAGTCCCTGAGCAGTGCTGACCCTGATAACACCTACCCACTACAGGAGCAGGCCACTGACAGCTGATAATGTCTGTCTCTCTTGCTCTCTCTCTCTCTCTCTCCACAACACAGCATGCTGTTCATTTGGATTAGTGTGGATTGAATTGGATTACCCCTTTTGTGTTCAGAATTCTGATGTCAAAAAATACAGTGTTGTCAGTCTGGGAACTTCTTGCTGTTTTTTGGCTCCCCTGATGCCTCATTTTAAGCACCACATCTAGCTAGTCTCTGTAATCACTTAATACAGTCTACAACAAAGCATTCAGTAATCAGTGGCTTGGATCATTTTAGCCAGCATGTCTGCATTCCGAAGCTTCTTACACTGATACTGTATTTAGCATGCTGCATTCCTGGCTGTTTGTGTTGGACCTGTACTCCAATGCCAGCCTGTGCCTGGGGTCACGTGACGGTCCCTTTCCGTCCCATTGACGTGTCTAATTTGCCTTGATCAGAGTCACACAGCGGCATTGTAAGAGTGGAATTTTTTAAGGCTGCGTTGTCAAGGCTTGTCTTTGTATTCCTTCCAAACAAGCATTGAATTCCAGGCAGTAATTAGATATCTCCTGTAATGAGATTTATCTGAATAGATTTGCTCTAGAAAGGTACCAGGACTCGCTCACTTTGATGTTTCGATCAAGATAAGCACAAGAGCCGTTTTATGGTATGGGTTAAGTTAACATGAGAATTTCACGCAGACAAGGAAGTTTCAGCACAGCTGGGGGTCGGGGGAAAAAACCCCGCAATGATTACCAAGACAAATATTATTTCCAAATGTTCATGATTTCTTTTAATAGCTGTTGCTCATCACGCCCATTCCTTATGTGTATTACTTCAGTTTGTGACATGTCTAGTTTTTTTGTGTGTGTGTGTGCGCTTTCGGAGGGGAACGTAGCATGAGATTTGGAAACAGCAAATAATTGCTTTGTTCTGTTTTCTAAGCTAGTGACAATAATCAGGGCATCTGCAATAAAAGATGTTCAGCTTGAGGATATGTTCATTTAAAAGCCTATTTTGCTAGTGTGAATGTCAAGCATCTCGCGTTGAACACACACATTAGAGTGCTTTTTTTAAACCACAAATAGCCTTAACCATGGCTTATATTAAGTTGTCATGCAAACAAATGTTGGTAGGTTCAAGTTTATTTTCTAAAGCTGGTTTGAAAGTAGTTCACAGATGCTGAACTTCTCCATGTGGAACTGCTTTACGTGGACAGGGTCGCTCATATAATGACTTCCATTTAGGTAATAATTGCCTCTAATGGGATACTAAGCAGGATCACTTTCAAGCTCAACAGTGGCTAATTTGAAATAATTACCATGCTCTTTTTCTCACCCTAATCAACCTTTTTTCTGTTTTTGCTTTTGCTTGAGGTTGTCATCCTTAATCCACTACATTTACCTGATGGGAACTACATATAAGCAAAACCATTTTTTTCCCACAAACCTTGCTAAAAGACAGTGCAGCTGGGTTTATTTTTTGAAGTAGGCCAGTACTTTTGCAGGAGTGATGGACACTGATGTTAAGCTTAGCCAAATACTTCTTTCAAATTTATGTTTATGAGCTGTGTGTTTACTTTGTCGATTGTTACCTGAACATTGAGTGTGCAGGGTGGTTTTCGTGGACAGAAATAATACATTTGAAGGTCACAGTGAAAGTAGCAACTTCCCACTGCTTTAACAGGCAAATGCTGGCCACATCATTTGTGCATCTCCAACACGCAGGCAAATCCAGTTCAGGGTGAGGTCTCTTTCTGTCTGCGACACTGGATTCAGCCAGGGGATGATTATGCTGCCTTGGATAATGTGATAATGTGGCTTAGATGATGTGAATGTTTATTGACATAACTTTTATATTTTGCTGTTTAGGTTTTGTAGTGCAGTATCTTAATCTGGTCGTTATGAGCATTCAGATTGAACAGCGTGTACTTTACAGATCTATGAATGATTAGCCATACAATTTTTATGGCTTGGCCTGATTTGCCTTCCCCTAGGTAGCCATGCAAATACACGTATGGAACGAGCGCGCATGCACACACACACACACACACACACACACGCACACGAGTGCACACTCACTTAAGGGCAAATTCACTCAGGCGAATATGTATATTTTAAGCAGATATGCAAAACCTAAGGGCCGGGTGCTCATGGTTATTGTACTTAACTAAATTCAGTGTTCTGGATGACAAGCTGGATGATGAACTCAAGTCTTTGCTTCAATGTTTGTACATGGCTAAGAAAATCTGATTTTTATTCTTACTGTTAAATTTGTGGCCTCTAAATGAGGTCTAAGTTTCATTTTATTTATTTATTTATTTACTTACTTACTTACTTACTTACAACAGTGTGATTCTTTAACATGTCAAGATCTCTCCACTATCGGTAATCGTATCTTAAGACTATTTCCTAAGTGGACATGTTGGGTTATAGGATATTAGTGACTGATTGGACACTCAGCCAGCCCTCTCAGTGTGAGTGTCCTCATGTGCCAGAGATTGTACTTAAGCTTACCTAATGTTGAAGCTTAAGACTTTTCCCTGTCTATTGAGATGCTTTTAATTGGCTTAAATATTAGTTTGATTATGTGTAATACAGTCACCTGTTTTTCTTATTTTCTATAGTTTTATGTATTTACATTGGCTATATTATTGTCCTCCTTGTTTATGGATTAATTTTTTTTATTGTGGAGATCTGTGGATATTGGGGATTATGGCGATTGCTGGCCCTCTAAAATGACAAACGGTCACCCAGTGGTAAGCTGATACAGCTCCATCTTGGTGGCTACAGCAAATATTACACTGTTTAAGTCTGTGTTCTTTTCCCTGTCAGTCCTTTTAATGGTCATCGTTGCCTTTCTTTTAAAACCATTGACTGTGTGAATGAAAGGGCCCAGTGGTGTACATGACCTCTATATATTATTAAAGCAAACAAAGGTTTTTACAGTTTATTGACAAAGGTTGAAAGGTTTCCTTCCTTCTAGCTGGTCTGGTTATTATAGAAACATGTATTACGTTTAAAGACTTTCTTTTACATTATTTCTCCTAATGATTATGAACTATTTGACTACTTTGGGTGGAAAAAGAGGTCTCTATTGCAGTTAGGTATTTATATAGTGAGGACTTAATGTGCTGTCTGTCACAGCCGCTTCATCTGTGCATCTGTCATCCTTTGCATCTTCCTGCCAGCCCCATAAAAGCAGAGCCGGGCTGAATTGAAAAGGTGGATCTTTTAAATGGATCTCTTTTTGAAAATATATTATGACATAATGTTGTTTTCAGCTGGAGGCCCAGGGGAGACTGTCCATCAGAGCCTGGTCTCTCTGTTCGCTCACCCTCTCTGCCCCCACCTCCCAAACGACAGAAAGAGGAAGAGCGAGAGAACCGGGGGGAGGAGGAGGTAAAAATGTGGCTGTGTGCTAATAGAACCCAGAGGCACTCTGAAACCTTAGCCGTTCTGTTTTTCCGCTCTGAGTCGGGAGATTAAAGCTGGGGAAATGTTACGGGAGGCTGGATAATTGCCCCTGTGTCTCCAGCAGACAAAAGCCAATGCTCAGACAATTCCCCCTGGTAAGTTGTCAAGAGGGTCTCAAGGATCCTTCAAGGCTGCAGCAAATTGTATAGTCCTGTCTAACAAACTACCAATCTCTGGATATTATGAGACGCCCATACAATCCTGGTCGTAATGACAGCTTGCACTGCTGTAATAGAGTGGAGGCACAAAATGGCATTTCTTTTTTCTTTCTCTTTTTTCTTTCACAATTGCACTTCAAAACGAACAATTGCTGTCTTGCTTTCCAGTCCTTTCCATTGTTTTAGTGTTCCCATTTGATTTTGGATTAATACCTGCATCATTTTAAAACTCTTTATTTTCATTATCATCGCTGAAGCCGAGTACTTGGAAGATGATTGAAACGTTTCCTCCTGAGGTCTACTTGGGGAAAAAAAAATTATGCTTCATCTAATGAGCTGTTACCATGCCTAGCATTATGAGTGGCTCTGTATTAACAGGGGGTTTGTGGTGATTTTTTTTTATTTATTTTTTTTGCTCTGCCCTCTTTGCTTCTGTTCTCCTGTATTTTAGTATTTCACTCTTTATCTCCACCTCTCTTTTACCTGCCTCATGCTTCATTGCCTCTTTACCAGTGGCAGCAGTGTTGCCTGGCTCCAAGTGGCCCGTTTTGTTAGTTCGGTTCATGTTTAGAATTAGCCAATTGACAAGAACAAAAGAAATTAATTGGCGGTTTAAGCCCTAATGAGACGGCTGTGAAATTAACAGGCCTCATCAATGGAAACAAACAAAATCCTTCAGCGCCTCTGTTGAGGGAGCAGTACTCTGACAGGGCTTTTGACACAAAGATGAATAGCGGGTCAGGAGAGACCATCTGTGCTTATTTAAGCCTCTGCAGGAGGGGGGCTGGGCTGTGACCTGGCTGGAAAAATGGTGCTAAAAAAAGAGAGAGAGAGAGGAAGGGAGGGAGTGAATGAGAGAGAGAGAGAGAGAGAGAGAGAGAGGGCAGAAAAAATAAGTCTAGAAAAGCCTCAAATTCACCAGCTTTATTCATCACCCTTCAGCATGACACCACTGCCCAACTATGGCTACAAAGGGAATAAAAAGCACTTACATTTGCATGTGAAAGGTTTCAGGGACTCTGACTATGCGTCCAGAAAGCCAAAGAGCTCTGATTTCAAGGGATATTTAACCCCCATTCAGATGGCAACAAAGGGCTGGCTGTCGGGCTGAGAGCACCGGCTCGGGCTGATTGGGGAAGGGGGGAGCGGGAGAAAGGGGGAGGGGAAGTGGGGAGGAAGGAGATGATGATGATGGTGGTGAGGGGGGGAAACCTTTGGGATCACAGGCCTCATTTGTTCTCCCTCTTTACTTTGGCCTGGCTCTATATTCACTGAGGAGCTGCTATTTCCTAACCAGCACCCCTCCTCCTTCCTCATCCTCTGCCCCCACCTATCGTGAATGCCTCTGGGCTTTAGGCTGCTTTGTAAGGCTCTCGGCTGTTTTACTGGCCCCAACTAAATATATTAATGAAAGGTCTGGTGCATAAGGTATGGCCATAATTGCAGCAGGGTGAGTTGGGGAGGGGGAGGGGGTGGGTAGAGTACATACGGACATTTTCCCCCTTCTGTGGATTTTCTGTCCAAGCAGACAGCTGGCCCAAAGTTCAGCACACGGTGACTGTGACTCCTTCCAGCACTCCTCGAGTCTTTTCTGTGTGTACTGGTAAAAATAAACAGCTCTTGGTGGTGGTGGTGTTTGTATGATCTTTAGCTCTCAGTTAGATAAGGAAATGTTGGATGAGGTAGAGAGGAACCAGAGTGATTTAGGGCATCTAATCTGATTCTCAGAATTGGCTGAGCCTCAGTAGGGAGTAGTAATTACATAGTAGGAGTGAGACCCCCGCCCTTTACTCCCTAAAAACCCCTCCTGTCCTGTGGGGATGGAGGACTGTGGATGTCTTGAAGAGGCTTAGTAGTGTGGAAAAGTTCAGCATGCAGAAAAAGCAGTGTCGCATCATATTATAATGATGTCTATGTCTAAGCAGACAATATTATATAAATAGATAAATCCTTTCTAAGAACAGCCGGATTTACTAGAATTATTAAGAAGGATCATTCTACACATATAACACTTGTTGCTTGTTTTAGCAGACCAAAGGAATTACTTTAATCAATTGCATACTAAGATTTAATTAGTCGTTAATGAATCTGCAGAGGAGGAATTAGGCACTTCTAAACTTGCTACACAGCCTATTTTTGTCCTTTTAAACAGTGCAGCATCTCCAAGGCCTTCCAAGTTCGGGCTTGTTTATCTGTCTTGAATCCCATGTGGTTAGCTAAGCTTTGCTTTTCATAATTGCATTAAGAGCAGCAGGATGTAATCCTATAAGAAAGGAACATGATATGCCGTGGAATACTTTTTGTTTTTTTTTAAATATAAAATTTCTTATTAGTGAGTATATCAAGTTTTATGCATGGCTACAGGTTATGTGCTGTTAAGTGCAGGAAAGGCAGCTCAGCTGAGGCATGTCAAGCAGGAAATCACAGACTGAAGCAGGTGCATGTGGTTTGCACTGAAAAGCTCCTGTTTTAGCTTGATCATCAGATAAGTATTCTCCTGTGACCGCCACAGAGAAATTGTGCAGGCAGAAAAAACGCACAGGCCTGCCCTTCCTCTGTGCTTACCTTCTGCCACACCACACACGGCATCATCAAACTGTCGTCTGCATAATAGCCAACTGTCATTACAGCCTGGGCTAACAGAGAGTTAACCTTCCCCAAGGGCCCCTATTTGCTTGCATATCTGCACAGTAGATATTGCACATTTCAGCCTCCCGTCTCTTTTCCTCTTGCATGTGTGAGAGAATGTGTGTGCGCGCATGCGCCCTTGAATTTTGAACGGCCTTGTATTTGAAAATGCACAGACAAAAAAGTGTAGGTGTGCGTGATTTTATTTTTAAATCACACCCATAAGGGAGTGCAGAGGCTCTTCATCTGTAGAAATGACTTGCACGCATGGCTGGCGTTTGGAAAGTTCGCTCGGCTAATCCACTCATCGCGCTGCGAACCGTGCAGCATGCGCCCTGGTGCCCCTGCATAAATTACTGCCACGGAACATAAAGCGGAGGATTTTGCTTAACGATTGCCCCGGAACCGCTTTAAACGCTTCTGCTTGAGTAGTCGATAGTGCTCGGCCCATTCAATTATGCAGCCGGCCGTCCCTCATTAACAGGAGTCCGACCTTGACATATCTAGCCCTATTTCTCGACTGCTGCCAGCAGCTGGCCCTCACCAGCTCTCACACACAGACACATATATAGTCCTCTCTGTTTGCTTTGTGTGCTGAGCCTGAAATCCATGAATATCGATTAGTTGTTTGCAGTGTAATTGAAAATGTCAGTTATGAGACCAGCACAGATAAAGATCGGCAGGCTGACTGTAGGTCTACTACTACAGCTTGCTCGATATGTATGTGTACTGGTGTATTAGAGGTGAAGAAGGCAGTAGGATAAATAATGAATTTCATATACTTGCTTGTAAGTCTGCAAATGGAGATGTTGGTCTTTGGTCCATTGCTCTGGTTTCAATAATAATAGGGGTCTATATGGAAAAATATTCATGGAAACTCTTGGGGCTGCTTTTTTTCTCCTTCATTTCGTAACCTTTAGCTCATGCTGGTGGGCTTGATGGATTGACAGCCAGGCATGCCATTTGAATTCAGAATCAGTTTCCTAAAGGTCAAAGGTTGTTTGGCATTCAGTTCACATGTGGCTCCAGCATACAGTGTGGAACATTCTGGAATTTTATTCCATGTGGCATTAAAACATCAAGTTGAAGCAGTTTCTGTGTCCTTGTACTAACAGTTGCCCGTTCAAACTATTAGTTATTGATGACTCCTAACTTTCAGACTAATCTCAATCCATTCAAATAATCCTTTATAAATTCTGATCCAAAGTGCTATATAATAGTATAGAATTATTGTATTGTAATTGTTATCATAATGATCGTTAATTCTCTAAATATGTAATTTTTCACAGGCTGGCGGTTTCACTGACTATAAAACTGATTTTACAAAATCATATTTGTAACAGATCTCCACAGCCCTGTGGACTTTATCTGGGCTCACAGGTTTCCTCTTACACCCTTAAAATATGCCAGTAGCTAAATTGCTCCTAGGTGTGAATGAGGGAATGGACTTGGTTTATGCCTCACATCCAGAGTTCCTGGAATAGGCTGCAGACCAGGATAAAGCAGCTACAGAAGATGAATGAAGATGGAGATTACACACCTGCCTACCTTTTAAGTGATAAATAAAATATAAGCTGCCTGCAGGAATCTTATGAGCTGTGTCTTAGAATTTGTGTCCTAAATTCATTCATTCATTCATTTTCTACCGCTTATCCGAACTACCTCGGGTCACGGGGAGCCTGTGCCTATCTCAGGCGTCATCGGGCATCAAGGCAGGATACACCCTGGACGGAGTGCCAACCCATCGCAGGGCACACACACATACACTCATTCACTCAAGCAATCACACACTAGGGACAATTTTCCAGAGATGCCAATCAACCTACCATGCATGTCTTTGGATCAGGGGAGGAAACCGGAGTACCCGGAGGAAACCCCCGAGGCAAACGTGCTAACCACTAAGCCACCGTGCCCCCCATCCTAAATTCTATATTCTTATACAATTAAAACAGAAACTTTCCTGGGTCACTGCAATGGATTGGCATCCCATCCAGTGAACCACACCTGAAGCTCTGAGTCCCCTGGGACAGGCTGCAGGTGCCCCGTGACTCTGTAGGATAAGTGGTACAGACTATGGACGGATAGAGTGACTTTCCTGGGTCAATGGGACTAAGCCATTGCTGCCCTGCTGGAGTCTTCTGCTGCCGTCTGCCTTCTTAGCCTTAATCTCCTCGACAGGGGTTCTAGTTTCTGGGTTCAAGTGGTCACCCATATTTCTACATAATCAAACAAATCATGGAAACCTTTTCACCTCAGTTTCTCACACCATCCCCTCCCCCTCTCGAGCACAGCCAACCTCCCAGGATGCCGAGCAGCAGCGCTACCCGCCTGCTGGTTCCCTAATCGATTGCTAATGGCTTCAGTTCCATCACTGCAGAGCGGCTTGGAACTCAGCCCCAGGACTGAGCGGAGCGGAAAGACCATTTTCAGCTCCATGAGCCGTTATACTGCATCGAGAAGCCCATTCGGCATGCTCCATAACCCAGTTGACGGCTAGTGCATGGCTGCTAGATGGCTTTTTACCCTCTCTCTAATGCCTTCCCTCTTTTCTCCACATCGATTGCCTCACCACTCATAAGGACTAGAGCCATTTGGCACAAAAATACAAGTGCTCTACTGCCTTTCTTTGTGATCTAATCTCTTTTAAGGTCACCTATACAATTTGACAGTGATTCTTTGCTTGCACATGTAATTCAATGTGATTTAATATCTCGAGTCACGTTTCTTTAACTCATTTAAGGAAGCAGCGGTTTGGTTTAATTACTCCTGTGCAAATGAGCTAAATCTGATTCTGTGTTTTGTGATTATGTTCATTTAAGCAAATGGGGGGAAAAAAACTCAGTCAGTCTTTACACATTCTTAACAGCTAGCCTGACCTGGGCTTAGCTAACAAGGAGGGTAGAGTGTTATTCAGCTCTTAGTGTGAGGTAACTTGGGCCTCTACTAATCTGGGATTTTTGAAATCCATGCTGAGACAATGTTAATGAGCACCCACAGATTATAGCCACAAGCTTCCCTGTAGGCCACCTACAGGCCTCCAACCACAACAACACCTGTTCCTACTGTGTGGGCATGCATGCATTAGTTTAACTGCATTAGTAGTAGGACAAGATTCCAGTCCTTACTAGCATGACAACAAAGTACAGAGAGTCTAAAATGCACTTTCCAGCACATAAAAAAATAATGAAACATGAACAGTTAATTTATACATTACCTTAAACTACACAGTACCTCACATACCTCATGTAAATATAACCCAAGTATGCTTCTGATCCTTTTTTCCCCAGCGCAATATTTTGCACAAATTTTAAATAGACTTCTTTATTTAAAGACTTTATATTTCTTTGGTTTTTATTTCTCCTTTATTTTCTATTGCAGCATCCCAGAAGGTGAGTAGACAAAAAAATTATTATTCAAAGAGCTTGTGGACATCATGATAAAGTTTTTGAATCCTTTCTCTCTGTTATTCTCTCTCCCCTGCTCTGTTGTTTGCTAATTCGATTATTTCTGTTGAATTCCATTTTGACTTGGAAAAAATGTCCATATCTTATAACCTAATCACCTTATATTTAATTCTGTGAGCCCACTCTCAGACTGACAGGTTTTTAGATCAGTGATACACACCTAATCTACCAGCCTAGCCTCATAACCCCCCCCCCCCCCCCAACACACACACACACACACACACACACACACACACAAAATCATGCACTCCTGTCTCTTATGAACTGATCAGCTGCAGTTCCTGAACATGTTAGACTTGTCTTTGGTTTTCTCCTTCTAGCTACAGGGTGGCCACAGGCTTACTTTTCCATCTTAAAAACACTCTTTGTACTTCTAGTACCTCCACATGGGGAAAAACACATTAACATCCCTAGACTTCCTTTTGGAAGGCAGCCAGCAGCTTTCCTAGCATCCAGCAGAGAGGTGTGTGTGTGTCTGTGTGTGTCTGTGTGTGTGTGTCTGTGTGTGTCTGTGTGTGTGTGTGTGTCTGTGTGTGTGTGTGTGTCTGTGTGTGTGTGTGTGTGTGTGTGTGTCTGTGTTTGTGTAATTGAATGAAACAGTATTTTGCTTCTTATTTTCAACATCTGAGTGCATTGCTTTTTCCTCATGATTATTGCACGAGTTCGAAGCAAGTGATCAAACGTCTGTTTGCAGTGTTCGTTTCATTTCCACCAACCCTTTGTTGGTACAGTACGTCTACTTACAAGATTATGCTCCTTTTGTTCATGTGTCACAAATCAGGGAAAAGCTTTCAGACATAGGTTGGAAGAACTGTTTGATTCACGTTTTTTCAAATAAATCCACCATCAGTATATAATATATTTGAACATAAACACTGAGCACACTAGCTGATTTCAGATATGTCCGTAATACTATTATTATTATTATTATTATTATTATTATTATTATTATTATTATTATTATTATTATTATTAACAGCCATCCTCAGCATCTTTATTATGATTTTTTGCATCACTTTCACTTGCTACAGAACTCCACATTAGTCATTCTCAGCCACATGACTAAATGCCCCCTTAAGAAGAACTAGAAAGAATTGATTAAGAAGAAAAAATTGATTAAGTCATGAATTCGAGCTCTGGATACAGATCAAAGTTCAATTTGTTTTTGACATATGAGTTTTCTGTCACTCAGCAAATGTTCATATTGTTTTCTATTTTGCTACAGGAAGCATGAATATGAATCATTCCCAGTAAAAGAACCACATCTGAAAGCATATCTAAATTGTTCATTTTGAGGAAGAAACAGCTTCCTGCATTATATAGTGCTTGGGCCTGCACGCTCACTGAGTGATCAGCGTTTGGCTTGGGAATACGTGCATGCTGGTTGAGATGCAAAGCTAAGCAGTCAACACTGCTCTACATTTCTGAAACATTCCCAACAGACTCTGTGCTCTTTGAAGTATTTCTGGGCCAGGGATACAGCCTTGTTTGTTCAATGCGTCTGAAAAAAATTGAGAGACGGAAAGAGGGAAGAAAAACACAGGCTATTTTTTGTTCCCTCAGTACTTTGGAGTGTAACGCTCTTTGACGTCTCAACAGAAGGCCTTGTACTACAGCAGTTACTCCCGAACGCCTTGATAGAAACACTCTTGTCAAACAGAAAGAGGAATAAATGCTGCATTGAACTGAATCTTAGTTCAGGGGACCCTGTATCTGTCAGCTCTGTTTTGTATGTGGTGTTCTGTGTGGTTTACCTTGTGTATGTGTGTGTGTCACTTTATAAGCCATGGTCAATTGAAGTGGGCAGTGTGTCCAGCTTGTTTATAGTGCTCCTACACACAGCTGTACTATCCATAAAAAATACTGCTGTAATGACACAAAATGAGATGCAATGTTAAAACAAAGTAATAGCCTTCCCTCTGCTTTTCCATGCTTGAATTTCAAAAGCAAATGTTTGTGTTTGTTCTGTGAGGCACATCTTTCCTCGCGCCAAGTCGAGTATGAGAGGATTTACATTCGGGTTCCTTAATCTGTGTAAGCGAACCTGTTTCAGGATGTAATTCACATGGTATGTCTTTTGATTTGGATTAGTCTGGGCAATCCTCTTACCCGCCGGCTCAGTATAACTTATCACTGACAAGGCTGTCTCGTGGAACACAGTAAATCCACATATCCCCCCCGCCCAGACCTCCAGCTCTAATTCTAATCGGCCTAAATCTGATCAGAGACTTTAACTTCCAAAGACCTCCTGAATGCCATGGCTGGCAAGAGCAAGTTTATCTCAGGCTTCTCTTTGCACATGAAAATTACAGCCAGACCTTGCTCTGTTGACCTCACTCCTCAGAGGGAAGGCTAAAATTTTTGAGATGCTTTAATGTCTTTTATTATTTGCTCTGGAATGTAAAAATAAATCAAATGTTTGTGTGAGGTTATAGGACACTGATATTCATTTAGAATAAATACACTTGGGGATTGATGTAATCAGTGCCTATTAAACATCTGTTGCCCTATTAGTTGTGCAATGGCAGTGAATTCTAAAAAAGCAAAGCTCCAAGGACAAACAGTCATGCATGACCTAACACGCTGTTGCTACCATGATTCTTTAGGATACATTTAATTTAGCTGGAAATAATATGTAGCTCTAGAAGCAGGCCACAGCTCCAAAACAGAGCTGGTAGCTAACGTTCTATGCAGTGTTAGCTCTTTTCTGCCCTGTGCTTTGACTTAGAAATACCGTGAAATATTTAAATCCTTGACTCATATTCTTTATCCTTTAAGGTTCTTTATAATTCAATAAACAGGATTAAAAAGCAGGGGCAAGCGTGCTCCACTTTTCTGTGTCAGCCGGCAAGCCACAAACAGGCTCCTATTAAACGCTGTAAGATTACGCTTTAATCTCACCGAACACATGTTGGGAGAAATAAAAGCAATTTTATTTCAGAAGCAGGAGACCAGAACTCTCGCCATAATCTCATCGTCGTCTAAATGAAAAGACAGTACATGTCAAAGCCAGTGTGAGGGTGGTCGGAGAAGGAGGCTGCGAGACAAAAGACCTAACGTGATGTGTTTCTCTTTCTCCCTTCGTTCTACTTCCTATTCCTCTGTTGCTGTACCTCTCTCTCTCTCTCTCTCTCTCTCTCTCTCTCGCTCTCTCGCTCTCTCTCATCCTCACTCTCTTACCGTCTCTTCTCTGTCCCTCTCACACACACACACCTGTTTTTCAGTCTCACCTCCCACCCATCCCCTTGCATAAGGCTGCTTACTTTAATTTGTTTCCCAATCATGCGGGATTTGGTGCCGTGGTCCTGCACCCGGCGCGAGACTGGTGTGAAGATGACGATAAGCCAAAGCCGTAAATCCCAGCCTCAGCTGTCTTATCGGGAGCTGCTGGGGCAAGTGGCATGCTTTAATGGAGCCAGCTCTCTGTCTGGGGTTTAACTCCAATCGCATTAAGATTCGCCTTTCCCGCCACCCCTGATTTCTTTTCTTTTTTCTTCTTCTTCTGCTTCCCCTCTTTCTGTGTCTTCTATTTCTTGTTCCCTCTTTTTGTTGTGATGGAGTGTGTTATGAATTGAAGCTGCTGTGTGGATATAAGGAAATTCAACTCATGAGCTCCCACAGTTAATTCTTCGGTGTGGCCATTTGTCTCCCTGACGTTTCCCTGGCTGCTGCACTCTGTGGATAGTGCTTGGGCTGTTTAATAGCAAATTACTTTGCTTGCTTTTTCTACTGATATTGTTCCTTAATGGACTTAAAGGGAATTTGGAATGTCCATTACAACAAGATTGTTAACATGGAAATTTTTAAAAGATACCCAACTGGCCAAATTTCTTTGAGAAAACAAGTTTTTATGCAAATATTTTAGCTATAACCAATCCCGATGGTGCAAATTAGGGTAATAGTTATGGCCTTACAAACTGGGCTTCACACTAGATCCATTGTGCTATTCGTTTAACCTAAGCAAAGCAATTTTCGCAGGTAGTTTTATAACCATGACTCTAAGATCATAGATGGGTGTAACTGCTACCTAAAACTAATTCCTCCATCTGAGTTTGTAGTCCAACTTCTTGCTTTCTATTGATTCAGGCTTCCCAGGTTCCAAATTTTCAGGTTGTGAAAATTTGTGTACAGTGCCAAGTGAAATACACTGCTACAGGAAATGAATTCTGCACCTTTGTGCTTTTCCATGCAACAGAATTTTGTTTTCATGCAGACACACGCTGGAAAACTATAGTATATATTGGCTTGAGCATTAGCTACAAAAGAAAATGGGTGTTAGGGGTTAGCTAGCTTAGCCACCCACAGCTAGCATTAAGTGTTTTCTACTAGACACATCATAGATTACAAAGATAGTTTACAATTTCCTTTCAAAGTACTGTAGAATGATGCAGGTTTATTAAATACACTATATGCCAAAACATCAGTACATATATCATGACTCTCTTTTTTGGACAATACATTCTACATTCTCATATTAACAAAGTCTATCTGCTAGTTTCTGCTGCTAAATGATCAAAGACGTTATGGAACAAGCTGGATAAATAAACAGTTAATATTAGAAAGCTGCAGTTGTATTACTGCAGTTGCATGACAGATGTGGTACATCAGTCATCTGTTTAATGAGATACGTATATCAAACATTTCAGGCAAACATCAGCTTGATCAGATAGTTTCATCTTTAGTTAACATCCCCTGAACCTTGCCACGTTGACCTTTTCTTTTCGTTTATTGCTCCAACTCAAAGTCGTTTCTCCAGCCATTTGAAGATCAGACACTGTGTGTTCTGGTGAGATACAGTGACAGTTCAGCTGATGCTGCATTTGTTGTTCTGATGTGCTGTGTTATGGAATAATGTAAAGATTTCTGGTTGTCAGGTTTCGCTTATACTCATCTTTTTTTTTATGTTTTTGATAAATTGTCTCTACTTGGATTTTATCAGTATGAAGAAAATTTAAGAGGCTTCAGCAAAACAGCAGGTTTTAAAAAATCTGTAATATGTAATCCTAATTTAATCTATGTAAATCACAATAAATTATGTATATATAAAACAAAACATCTAGTCAGTTGCTTCCAATCAGTTGAAATCTAAAAAAACCCCACAAAAATATAATGACTCAGAAAAGTGTATTGTGACATATCATGAGCTGTATATTATACTGTCCCAGCTTTTAAGATCCTAGTCCTGCCATGTGTTATAGCCTTAGTCCTGTGGCAGTGCCCCGGCAGTACTGGCAGACAGCTGGCAGAGTGACAAGGCTCTCCAGAGGCCCCTGTTATCTCCCGTCACACACTCCCCCCTGCGACATTGTGTGTTGACTCAGGTGGCAGCACGCTGTGCAGCTCTGCTTCTAACTTGTGGGTCGACTCCGAACTCTCTGCCGCCTCTCTAGCAAATGCCAAAACAAATCTTGTCATAATTAGCGGTAATCCAGCTCATTACCGTCTGCTTAATTATCCTATTAACAGCACTTCCTGGGAGAGCTTGTTTGCCACGCAGGCAAATGTTTGTTCCCAAATTAGCTGACAAGAAGACAGCTCCATTGTTCAAACACAGGGCTTTGACAATGCCGAGCAGGCGGGATTAAAGACAGAATGACAGAGGAACAGAGATAGGTGCTCCACTCTGCACTCTCTCATACTCTAGTCCACAAAACTACTCAAACCAAACATCACACATCTCGAACAATCACTGAGCTGTAACACATACCAATTATTACCCAGTTATTGAATGCAGTGGGGCACAGTGAAACAAACACACACACACACACAAAAGCTCTGCATGAAAAAAAGTTAGTCACATCCCTCTCTAGCTGTATTGTTCAGTGTCAATATTCTGTTCACATGGTCAAATGTAAAGAGTAAAAACAAATGTATAGTGCACAGGGTCAAGATGTGGAGACCACAAGCTTATTTTCTCCTGCAGGAAGTGCAGGAAGATAATCCTGCACCACAAGGTTTAAAATATTTGTGCTTTTGGCAGATACAATTAATGTTCATGTGTATAATGTTATATATATATATAGTATGAATATAATTTAGAGAATACACATGTACGTGTGTGTATATGTGAAGTGGTAATGAGAACCACTGCAACACAATGCCACCAGTATACACACAGGCTATACAACAGATTTCATTACCGTCTCACAGCTCCAGCATCCCCGATTCAACCCTGAGTTGAGGTTCCTTTTTCATCTGTATAGAATTTCTGTACACATACATCGGTTGTTGTCAAGTGGGATTCCTCCTGATTCTCTAGTTTCCTCTCATCTTCAAAAACAGGTTGGTGCAGTTAGATGCAGTTAGGTGTGTGTGTGTGTGTGTTTGTGTGTGTCTGGTACAGTTTTCACTTCACACAAAGTATTCCTGGGATAGGCCACCATGACCCTGAGCAGAGAAAAGCTCTGTGTGTGGCTGTGTGTGTAAAGGTGTGTCTCAAGTTAAGATTACCGAACACTGCATTTTGAAAAATCAGCACACACAAATAACTTTCTCAGAAGCCCCTCTTCCCATATAAACAGACACACACACACATGCACATCAGCAAGTGTGTTAGTGACAGTATGAATAAGCAGTGTTTGGCTCGTGCAGCCCACAGAACCGTCAGCCTATTGATGTACAACACTCTGGCCTTTGTTCCCTGTACACAAACACAGTTTCCACATTAATATTTCACAGGAAATATACTCACTACTCCTGATTTAAAGCCTTTTCTTGTTAACACTGCTGCTCACTACTGTTTTGACTCATAAGCCTAACTGGTCCTGTGGTGGATTTGTCAGTCGTATTATACTAACATTAGGGATAAATGATAATGCTGAATGCAGCTACTTACTGCAGCCTGGAGGACTAATGTTTTCCTCCTGCTAAAGTAATTAGGATTTAGGTGTTACAGGCCCTCATGGCATTAAATAAACATGCTAATTAATTTTTTAAAGAATTTGCTAGTCTTGCGAAAAAAAAAGAAAAAAAAAAAAGCCTGCTGTTTAAAAATTCGCCACATACACAAGTGTGCACACAAAGAGGTGCTTATGTGGCATCTCCTTGAATGCTGAATGTATATGTGTGGGCCTGCTGTGGCTTTTTATAGAGGCTCCTTTTCTCTAATGGCCACGTGTCCATGTTTGTGTTGGAATGAAAGTAAATCTAGTGTGGTGTGATCACTTGTCACAGAGGAAAAGGAAAGAAAGGGGGAGGGGGCAGAGGCCAAAAAAAGGCAAGGGATCAATAGATTCTCCTCGCAAGAGTGAAACATGACAGACGTGAGTAAAGCCTTTTATGAGAGAAACAATGAATAATTCATGACCAACTCTCTTTTGCCTTGCTTTGTTGTGTCTCGTACAGATGGGATTACAGAAGGCTAGATCTTGGAAACATATGAAAGATTAATACGCGGACTGGGACAGGGCTTGCTTACAAAAGGACTAAATAATGATGCATTCACAGTGAGTGGCAGAGTTCCAGAGATGGCACTGATGAGATGTGAGGCAAACTTCTCTGTGACTGTGCAGTGAGAAAGCATGAAGACACATTCAGCCTGACACTGACCCTGATGCTATACTACACAATCTAATTAACACAGGCCTATGTGTTAAGACAGGTCTCCTATATAACAGGCACACACTGTAATGCATGTCTAGGATACAAACCAAATGATGTACTCTGAGTGCAGTGATGCAATAACGTTATTTGTGTGGGCCGTCAGTCGCAATCGGAGCAGGCTGTGAGGTAAGCTGAGAAGCAGTGAGGTCATGGGAGGATTGCTGCTCTTACCTCCAGGCCTGTCCACACTGCAGGCCCCTGGGGTCAGCCTTTTCCACCCAGTCATTGGAAACTGGAGAGCATCAGCACTTCTGTCTCAACCATCAACAGTCTAAAAGACACTAATGAAAAATTAACATGCATTACATGCACTGGTAAAATAAGGAAATGCACTTGGAAACCTCAGGGCAGTTCATTCTCCTTCATCAGTCTTGTGTGTATTGATGGATATATCGTAGATTTCATTAAGGAATGCTGCTGGAGTGTAATTACAGTCCCAATATCCAAGGTTACTTTCATCCTCTGTCCGTGTCTATCATCTGATTGGCACAATAATTTATCTGAGTACGCAGGCACAATCCAGTACACCATCGTGACACACTGCTATGATTTCAAGCGAGCCCAAATACCATCCACGAATGAGATAAACACCCTCGTTAAGGAATCTTTCCGCAAATGAAAATGGATTGATTTATTTTAATTGATTGAATAAAGCACAACACGTTCCATAATCTTCTCTGAGATATTTTCGTGGAGGACGAAACATTTGTCAGTCTTTATCTATTTTCAATTAGCTGGGCTATAATGATTAATTGAGTGCTCAGCGTTATGGATGAGTTAATTAGCAGAGAGAGCTCGTCTCATTAGAGCCGAGTGGCATAGTTGCTGCATGCTGCTCAAGTGCTAGGGATGACACTCTTCTCTCTCCTCGATCTGCCTCCATGTCTGTCTGATTCTTTGGCCTGTTATTCTATCCATTTGCTATTTGCTGATGGGAAAATCCACACGTTGCTTCATCACCTTCTGAGACCTTTCACGACTGATTAAGTTAAGGCTGTCAGTCAAGAAAACTGATCCTGGTACATTTTATAAGGTCATCTTGTACCAGAGCCACCAATTCAAATTCAAATGTTGTCTACTGCACTCTGGCAGTTGTACAGACTGCCCTATCTCACCGCTTTGAGCTGGCATTTAACACACTGCTTTATTATCGGCTGGCTAGGTGCCATTAGCTATTGTCTTCCTGCTTGTGTCCCCAGGCCTTTCTTTATTAAACAGTCTTTCACACGTGAATGAGCCAATATCAGAACGCTAACACGTCATTTCACTTCTAACTGTAATTAAGCTTGATTAAAACAACTGCCGCAGCCGGGCATGTAGGAATTGCTTGTCTTTGTCTTACTTTACCCTTGTCTGTCATGGGCCACCTTTGTGTATGAAGCTTGATGCCAAGTGAACAGACCTCTCCTTAGCGCCCCACCAAGTGTTAATTAAGCACAGAAGAGCTTAATAATCGAGATAACATGGCAATCGGTGGCAGGTTCCTTTTTATTTTTTAATTACTGAGGCCTCAGGGTGTTACTCCATCTTGATGAAATATGGACAATTTGACAAATCAGTCCCAGCTTTAATGTCTTCTGCATATTCATAGCTTTTTAGAAGTCTAATGAAAGTCGCTGTTGGACCTCCCATGTGCGCAGAGAAAAGAGAGTGTAAGTGTGAGCGTGAACGTGTGAGTGAGAGAGTGTACGGATGTATGTCTCTCTCACCGATGAATGATTCATGCTGTTTAGCTCACAGTTGTTTGGGTGCATCTGGCTCAGGGAGGTGCGAAGCTGGCCAAATGGAGGGGCCACATGGCAGCTCCAGATGTTCAGCTTTTGTATATGCACAGCTCATCAAAAACAACAAGCCATGCCACCCTGAGCCCCAGCCATCTGGGGCAGAGCCTGCCTGCAGCTTCCTGCCAGCCTTCCAGTTCATTGTGGGAGGGTGATTGGCGACCTCAGCTTTGTTTGGTGGCAAGCGATAGCTCTGTCAACCAAATCTCCAACTCAGCTCTCATCTTGCTTGAAATCTCAGGGTCACGGCTGATAGGTATCCATAGATACGCATATCCATGTACAATCCCAGTGCACTCAGGGAGGATATTTCATGGCCTGCCTCTCTTATCTTCCCTTTGATACATTTTTTATCCATCTCGATTGAAGATTCAGCTCTTTCATTTCCTGTGATATGTGGCCTGGCTTTCTCTCACTCAGTACTGGGGAGCAGATAAAGCACCTTATAATCAATTCAAAACCATAGCACTCTCAGGTTGCCCCTATTCCTACCTAAACCCTGATTAGGAATTCATTAAACAGAGAATCGGCAGCTGCTCAGAAAGCAATAGTGAAATTCCTGGTAACATTGCAATTGTTATGGTTTGGTTCCGCTATCAGGTTATTGTGGATTGTAAATGGTGTTCTAAATATTGTGGATATAAATATATATATATATATATATATATATATATATATATATATATATATATATATATATATATATATATATATTATATACATATATATAATGTTAGGTTTTGTATATATATATATATATATACACATACATTCATTCATTCATTCATCTTCTACCGCTTATCCGAACTACCTCGGGTCACAGGGAGCCTGTGCCTATCTCAGGCGTCATTGGGCATCAAAGCAGGATACACCCTGGATGGAGTGCCAACCCATCGCAGGGCGCACACACACACTCATTCACTCACGCAATCACACACTAGGGACAATTTTCCAGAGATGCCAATCAACCTACCATGCATGTCTTTGGACCGGGGGAGGAAACCGGAGTACCTGGAGGAAACCTCCGAGGCACGGGGAGAACATGCAAACTCCACACACACAAGGCGGAGGCAGATATATATATATATATATACACATACACGCACACAGTATGTATAATTTTACACAATAATGTGATGCATGTTATGAGACATGTTTTTAGTACCATTAGTGGAGAATATAGTATATTTAGATTAATAATTTTAAAATTAAGAAAAGCTATCTCTCAATCTATAGATAGATAGATAGATAGATAGATAGATAGATAGATGTAAAATAACATAAATACAATTACATTCCACTGAGTCATGTTCATTGTGATTTCATTACACTAGCATGTTATCAATTTCGTAATCCAGCCTCATCGTCACATGAGTGTGTTCATACAATTTCATCTAGCATGGTAAAAGATTTCTCAAGTAATCTAACATTATTATTTGTAATGATTTATAACCTTACTAAGATATTAGTTGAAAATTCAACTTTTCTATTGCCAAGACACAGCCATCGTGTTTCTATAGCATTCATAGTCTTTTTCATGTTACCCATAATTCACTGAAAGTCCTGCAAAATGACATCTGTGTAGTCTTTGGGCTCTCAAAGCTATAGACCCCCTACTTCAGCTATTCACATTCAAATGAAAAACATTCATGTAAAACATGACCTAGTCTATTTAGTGTATCTAAACTGTTGGCTAGAAGCATATAATAAATCTTAGATTTGCGTCAGTATGTTTGTGAGTCAGCATGTTACTGAGATTAGTCAATCACAAACCTTTAATTTGCTCTTTAAATAAAATGTGGTCATTCTAAGGAAAGATAATATTGTAATTACATAGTACAGTGTGAGGTTTCCTCTCATTATGAAGCTATTTTGAAACCAAAACCAGTAGTTTTTTTCATGATAGATCTTTTGACCCTGCGTCCCCACAGGCCGTTAACCTATCGCTCGTGGTGCAGAGTGATTTTAAAGCATAACCACTGTAGCCATCAAACTGTGTAATGTTTTTGGCAGAATTGGTGCTGAACAGAATAAAAAGACAATCCAGTGTAGCTGAAGTGCCACAGTGCCTCCTGGGTACACTTAGAAACTGAGAAAGTAGTTGTGAAATCTGAGAGAACAATATCTGGCATCGGATTTCACCCATACTGCATGTGGTTTGCTCCAGTCCTGTGAAAGTAGGGTTGTGGTAATAGGCACTAAAGATTTCCAAATCCATTTGGCTGAAAGCTGTAGCTGTTCCCCATGAGCTCCTAGAAGTCTTGAAGATAATCCAAATCATTAGAAGTTATTCTGGCAGGAACACAACATAATCCCTTCTTCATCTTCTGATAACTGAAGCTTCCATTTGAATTAAAAGCAAGTTGTTATATTTCACTTTTTCTGGAGAAAAATATTGAACACTGGCTGCTCTTCTGGATGTAGACCAGACACTGTGAAACTATCATATCCACACTGGCCAGTTGGCTTGGCAGCTTAATGATACCCGTTCATTATCCAATTACACATTAGACAGGGCAGATTAGAAATCCTGGCCACATGAGAAGCATTCTTCTATGGTGGTGGTTTTTTGATTTAAAATCATTTGTGATCTATTCAATAAGCATTAAAAAAAACAGACTTATTTTTTATTGCTTATTATGTGTTGATGATGAACAGTCTATATTTCAGTTTCTCTCCAGCTTTGATTTTTTTTAAGAAAGGTATCTCGGATACAGATTTATTATTTCAGTGAGTATAATTCCCTGGTCTCACACATTTCTTAATATGGTTGTTTGTTTAGGGTATAGGGGTTAGATCACTGGTTTAAAAATTATGCCTCTTGATTTAAAGGTGGCATGATGGTATAGTGGATTCCAGGTTTGTCCTGAACTTGGTTTAACGCTTGTGTGTTTTTCCTCATCTTCTCTCTGGTTTCCTCCCAACAGGTAGCAGGATTTAGCCCTAGGTGTGAATGTGTATGAATGATGCGCTGCAATGGATTGAATGGTTCCACCCTAGATAAAGCAGTTACTGAAGATGAATGAATGAACCTTGATGCAGTTTGCACTATATGACATGACAAATATTGCATATATTTATGCAACAAACAAACAAATAAATAGAATAACTACAAAGCATAATGTGAGAGAATGCATAAGCTCATTTCACAGAATCCATCATTTAAATCCTTAATTAAAGCCAGTGACTGGTGAAGTAATGTCTAGTCTATAATCTGTCCTTACAAATAACAAGGCAATCCCAATAATGTGCAAAATATATGTTTACTATATTGTTCTATTGGTAATCTTAGAGCTACAGGGCTGACCACAGGTATTCCTAATTAAGGCTTTAAACACTGTTAATTTTGTAAAAATGTGTCTTTTTATTTATTTCTGTGATTTTATAGCAAGTCTTGGCACTTTATTTGAGAACCCATTTATTGTGTATTATTATAGACCTTGAAAACAATAATCATAATGCTGGGCAGAGTAATGTTTGGCATCTCATTACTGTAGTGTCTCTCTGTACAGTAGTTTTTCCACAATATGTGCTGTGTAGCTGTGCTTTTCACCCATCTATTACTTTAATGACAGCTTTCATGCAGCTCAGCGGACTGCTTTTCTCTAGTGTTTACCACCAGCTGGCACAAAAAGAGATTATCAGAGAGTTCTTTGAATGAGTCATCACTTTAAACTACAGACAGAGTTTATTGCTCCAAAAGACATTATGAATATTAAATCAGGACTTTTTTAAGGAACGTATTTTGTTCTAGTGCTCTGCAAAGGAGCACAGACAAACTCAGAGGATTTGATATCAACACAAAGCTTCAAGGCCTTTGCCTGCGAGGAAACAGCACTTATTAAATTGTTGCTCTGTAATTCCTTTTTAAATAATCTTTTATTATTGAGAATCATGATGGAAACAAGCTAAAAGCTCAGAGGAGCCAGGTCAGGATGTCAGGCTTGAGCTTTTATTAGCAATAGGCAGGACACATGTTATTGCTGTACAATTGAAAGTTAGGAAGTAAGATTAAGCTTCTGTGTGTCTATGCAAGTATCCTTGCATATATTTGAAAGTGTTGAATTTTACATTATCCAAATGCTTTTGATGATAACGGACTGCTTTTTTAATGAATAATTCACTTTGTATTAAATTGTGACTCTTTAAAATCCACACACACACACACACACACACACACACGCGCGCAATTTCACTTTCAGTATTTCCAAAAGCACTTCAGTGTGATACGTAGTGTAATATAAAAGCTGCTGTGAAAATGTTTAAATCTGTCAGAATTTCAATTCTCCTTATGGCAATATGTTTTTGTCTAGTTATATATGACTAGTTCTCTGTACCAGTGTTGAAAATAGCTTTTGGAGCTCAAAGTGACTCTGCTGCAATGATGTTTCTCTGTAAGTCTTGATGGCTGTAATTAATGAGCCCTGCCTGCTGAGTAAGACAGTAATAATAGTGACGAGCCATTATAGCAGTCCACCCCCATACTTTACATGTGTTTGGGAGCAAATTACTGACCAGGTCGATAAGCAGTGGGCACACGGGCAGATCGATATCTGCACTCCCAGGGAACAATCTTCAGCTTTAATGACAATACATTGATTTTTAAATAACTGCTCATGTTTCAGAAACGCTAATCACTCTACCTTCCCTTGGGACGGTCTCTCTCTCTCTCTCTCTCTCTCTCTCTCTCTCTCTCTCTCTCTCTCTCTCTCTCTCTCTCTCTGGCGTTCGCTCTGTCTCTCTCTCTCTCTCTCTCTCTCTCTCACTTTCTCTCTTTCACTTACGCTCTCTCTCTATCACTTTCTTTTTTTCTTAATCTTTTTTCTCCCTCCACATCAATAACTTGAGAATGAGGGATAGCTGTTATTCATCTTAGATTCTACCTTCTTCTACAGCCCCTAGCTGAATTAAAGTAAGATTCACTTAAAGAAGGGCCTTAAAAGGTCATTTTCAGGAATTGATTCTATAAACTACAACTCTTAAAACTTGACATTCTTAACTAGGTCAAGCCACTTTTCAACACTCTTCATTCGATGCTGGACAAGACAAAGTGCATTATGTTACTACGTCCCCCGTGTCAAGTGATGTTACCACAGCACTCTAAATAGCCTTCTCACCTTGACATTGTGCTCAGGTCATCTGAGCCACTCGGGGCAGCCAGCCCAGCTGGCATTACAGCAGAGATAAAGAAGTAGCACTGCTGTTCTTCCAGTCTGTCTCACTGACTGACTGCACTGCATAAATAAATGATCAGTGGAAGAGGAGGAGGAGGTAGAAGGGGGAGCTGCATGAGGCTGGATGGGCTGAGACTGACTCCCTCTCACGTCTTCATTTCCTCTCCGAGGAGTGACTAGCAGGCAAACAAACCCCGCTGTCAGAAAACAGCCAGACAGCAGCGTTAATTAGAGCAACAGAAGCACAGGCGGTGAGGGCAGGTACACACACATACACACAAACACACATATCCCCATACACAAGCAGGATGCTTTCAGTTAATGGAACAGAAGACTGTTAAGCCACTTTGTTTGCAGCTGTCAGAAAATAATTTGGGATTCTTCCCAATTTATTAGGCCATAGACCCCACTTTTCTCACCATGTCTCAGCCCTGTCCCCTTCATTCCATTACTTAATGTCTGATATCTGATATTTTAGTTGGGTTTTGTATTGACTCTGAAAGTGGCAGGTGGGCAGATAAGTGGAGCAGACCCCTGTTCAGAGATTTTGTGACAGATATCAACACCAGGCTAGAACTGACATGGGCTATCACAAGTCAAAGCCTAGCAAAGCCTGCTTTATTCCCTGTGTTGCAGATTCACTGACAAATGCAGCCACTGAGCAACTGGCAAATCCTCCACTCACAGCCTGGCTCTGAGAGAGAGAGTGAGAAAGAGAGAGAGAGAGACAGACAGGGACAGAGAGAGACAGAGAGAGAGAGAGAAAAAACAGCAAGTGGTAGTGTTGGTAAGTGTCTTATTAACATAGAATGTCTGCAGTGTGTGTTGCCAAGGCCCTGTCACATGGCAGCCATTGTTAGCATGACCATAAGAAGCTTTCATCACCATTGGAATTATGTTTTAATCCATTATTATCATGGCAAAAGGGAAGGTCAGTGCTCAGGCACATTTATCCAGAGGGCTAAGCCCTCTGGAGAGCTTATGATAATGTACCACTCTTCCTATATCATATAACTCATATTTTATTTTAAAGCTCTCTTCTCTTTCTGATATGAGCTCCTGTATAAAGCATCTAACGTGAGGCAGCTGTGAAGGCCTCCGCAGAGACGATAAATAATTCAAACCTACTTGTTCTTTTGGGCTTTTTTCTGCTGTCTAGTCTCTGGAGGTTTTTCCTGGCCCATATTGTCCATTATGACAGGCCATTATCTGGCCTTCAGGCCGCTGTCTCTCCGTTTGTTACCCAGCCTCCCCCTCGGACCCTATAACCTTCAACCAGGCGAGGAGAATGATCGAGGTGGTATTGTTATATAAACACTGGAGCCTGAGGCAAAAGAACGAAAGAAATAGAAAGAGAACGAGGACTAACACACACAGCCCTGTCACAGCACACAGAACTAAAGCAATGCGCACCATGTTACAGCAGAATGAGAAGTGGATGAATCAATGGCCTGTTTAGCTTGTATTGATGGAGTCATGTTCATGGGGTCCACTGATTCAGATGAACAGAAATACAAATGACTGCAGTTATATAAGGGATAATAATGCATTTTTTTTAATAAATATAAGAACAGACAGATGGTGTTGTTCTACCAAACACAACATACATCATTATAATGTATGGACACCTGCAGGTATGAGTCAAAACTTTATCAAGCAAAGACTGTACAAATATCACAGGTATGTTATTAGTGTCTCAATAAGAATAGGTCTGTGTGTGAAATAGTGTCTTGGAATATTTTGTTTCTTGATTTCATGCTAACCCTTACATTTCAATTTATAACATAAAAGATATGTTTTCTCTGCAGTAAGATTAGATGTATGATGCAGAAGGTCATTTATATCATGATGATGTGAAGGTTGTCAAAACTGAAATATGATAGGATGGTATTAATCATATGAATGAGCATATATATATATATATATATATATATATATATATATATATATATATATATATATATATATATATATATATATATATATTTAAAAAAATCATACTTTGTACTTAACTGTATATGTGATGCACTTGGTGTCATTTCGGAAAACTGAGATCTCTGGGCGTGTGATATCTCAGCCATCTCTGATCAATGCCCGAGGCAGCCCTTGAATCAATGAGCCTGGAGCATCTCAGAGAACCATGTCATCTCTCTCTGGAGGTCTCAGCTAGTGAGAGAGAGCGAGAGAGAGAGAAAGAGAGAGAGAGAGAGAGAGAGAGAGAGAGAATCTGACCTCTGTAATTACCCTGTCCTGCAGCTCTAATTCAAATGTGTTCTGACTGAGATAATTGCCTATTGGAAAGCCCAGTTGAGTCTCATGATAATCACTAGCAAAACCACCACAGTTTGTGTGTGTGTGTTTGTGTATAGCTGCACTATATCCTGGTCCCATACTAAGAGTGAACAGAGACTGATGTTTGTGTTTTGGTGCTGGCTGACGAGGCTGCCACAGTCCCAGAGGGATGAAACTGCCTAATCAGAGCTCTGATAACATCAGAGAGAGGGGGGTGGGGGGTTTAAAAGGGGGAGAGGTGGATAAAGAAGAAGGAAGAGGAGGGGAGAGCTAGGGATGGATATATTTATGTGGTTAATGAGGGTACAAACATGGCTGTGCTCTGTATGGAGAGGGCAGAGAGCTAGAGCAGTGGGTAAAAAAGTCACATAGGCCAGAGCTGCTGCCATGGCAGCACACAGAGTCCCAGTGCTACTCATTATATCACTTACACCCTGGGTACCTAATACCACACACACCACAAACACACACACATATAGCCTTTCTGATTAATTCATGAAAGCAGGGAGTGTGATTGAGTCTGTGAACAGTGCCAGAAGGGCATGCAGACACACACACAAAAATACACATTCCTATTACCTTGGTTTCAACACTCACTCAGACTTCATCTATCTGGCAACAAAACACTGGGAGGGGAAAAACAGCCATACAGATGTGTTGTGAAACATTAATGGCTCCTACTGCAGTTCCTCATGCAGCGTTGCTGAAGGGCAGCCAAAAACCATGTGCAAGCCCATGAGTGTTTCTTTGTACGCGTTTGTGTGCTTTAATATGGCTGTTTTATTGTTGTGTAGATTAGCAGGCGTAAACACCCACACGGCTCAGGATGTGTGTGTGTATATGTGTGTGTGTGTGCATGTTGGGGTTTTGCCCACGCACGTGTGCCTTTATCGAAGCTGCACAGACGTGGTGTGGGTTGCCGCTGCAGGGAGGTGCCCACTGGCACAGTTAGCCAGGAAATGGGTCTGGATATGGATTGCTCCAATTGAATTAAACCCATTAGCTGCAGAATGATGGGGGTTCCTGGGGAAAATGCAGGGAATTAATTTGATTGCACGAGCATGGAGAACTGGGTCTAATGGTGAGCAGGGCGGGGGCACCGCAGACAAAAGAACAGATACTGACCGAGTGATTTGGTGAGGGAGATGAATATTGAGGCAGCAAGGGGGGACAGACAGAAACAAATAGGGGGTAGTGTGGAAAGTGGCCTGATAAAATCAAAATTAACTACCATTATACGTAGCCCTGTATATGATTAAACATGATACTTGTGTGTGTGTGTGTGTGTGTGTGTGTGTGTGTGTGTGTGTGAGAGAGAGAGAGAGAGAGAGAGAGAAAGAAAGAAAGAAAGTGAGAGAGGGTTACTTTGCAGTAGGGTGTGCAGCACAACACACTAATTTGTCCTACAATCCTTGTGAGGATATTCCACTAACAAAATTATTAATGTAGCTAATTAATGCTCTGCCTACACTTAAACCTGACACTAACCTTAACCTCTATAAGCAGATGCAAACATGATATAAAAACCCTACACACATAGACAGACATACACACACACACACACACACACACACAAAACCTATGACTCCTCACTGTACACCTCTACAATCTGTTAATACTGTTTAATCTCTCTTTACCCCTCACGTTGCTAACCACCTGCATGTTTCCTCCTCTTCTTGTGTGTTTACACAGACAGTGCTGCCCCTCCTTTTTTTCCCTTCCGCCCTCTCTTCCCCCTTCTCCCCTGAGGGCACTGTAGCTTAGCAGGATGTGTAGGATCAGGGGAGGTCAAGCAACGGCAGCTCAGCTCTGGTTTCACCTCCGCATGTTAGTCCTGTTGTCAGCACTGAGAAGGGGTGTGAAAGTAACCCCAAGGACAGTGAAAATGGATCAGCCATGAGTGTGTGTGTGGGTGTGTGCATAGCTTGTGTGCAGGGGGCCATCAGTGCCACATGGTTACAGTCCACCAGGCATGGTCAGCCATGCGGAACGTGTGTGTAGGGGGGACTGACAGCCTGCAACAAAAGCGACATGACATCTGAATGCTATGTTTTCAACTGATTGTAGTGACTTATTATAATTGCTCGGCTTATCTTATATAATACACGATTGTGCACGCTTGGGCTGATCCCAACAGTCCAACCACTGCATTATTCCTCCCTTCATATTTTCTGTGAATAATGTGCATAAGGATGGCAGTGTGTAAATGATGTGACAAGCCAGGATAGCTTTTTTCCCTTTTTTTTCCTCTAAAGCTGTAGGCTTTACTTACCACAGCTTTGTAATATGATTAGTTCAGAACACGCTTTGTGCCTTATTACCATAAGGGTGGAAAATTGAACGATAAACAAATGGATAGAATTATTCTGTTAATATGATGCAAGCACTGCTAATTGACAGGGATTTTAATGATATGATTTTCGCTTCACGGTCCAACTAGAATACTGTGAGGTTTTTTTTTGGTTGTGTGTGCTGGAACAGATGATAGGCTTTCAGTCATTGTGTCAATCTTAAGAAACACATGAAAGAGGAACTCATGAACTTATGCTGAAGCTCCAACACAAAACAACAGGCTGAAACTTCTCGCATGGTGGAGCCTTAGTTTAGGAATGAAGGCAACATTTTGAGATCAAAAATGGCGATTCATTTATTTAGGGGCGAAATAGAATAATATATTTCAACTGTATTAATGACAAGAAAATTATTTAATTATTTTAAATATTTAGGTAAATTAAAACAAGCAAGTAATGAACATGAGTGTGGATCAAAGTAGTGCTTATTGTTATTTATTGTCATTACTGTCATTGCTTATTTTAGTTTCATTCTGTTTGGCATCTTTGTGAATGTATCTTCATGTATCTAGATAGGTAAGACTAAAAATCACAAATTTATGCTTAATTAATATTTCTACATTATCTGTAAAGAGAACAGGCTTCAGACAAACTATACTTTAAATAGTAATGTCAATTTAGCAGTATATTACTTTTAGTAGTGAGTTTATTAAAACAAATCTCCATCATGTCATTCTTGGCACTGGATGAGGCTGGATGAGGCTGGAGAGATCTCTAAGGCAGCTGTTTTTCTGTTTTTCTCACTTGCAGAACACACACTGAGATGAGCGCTATGTAATAATTTTCACACCAATGCTAAGGAGCAGCGATATCACTCTCACAACTATGTACAGATATAAAATCTGGGTTCAGACGTGACGGCTACACGAATTCATCTCGGCAACTTTCTTTTGATTTTGTGTGCTGTGATCATGGGCTATGAGAAGCTTTTGGGCTTTGGCTGTCTCCGTGTCAGTCGAGTGATTTGCAACGAGATTAGCTGCAGATAGGCATCGGCTCTGTGCTGGGAAGAAGAGCTCTTTCCTACTTATACCATCATAATCTGCTGGTGTTATCGAGATTATTGGCCTCTGTAACACCAGCGGATTAAGATGGTAGGACGCTGTTGGACTGAGATAAGACATTACACATGAGAGACATGCCTTGAATTGATAAGAGGTGTGTGTGTTTGCATTTGGGTTTGAATATTAGATATATGGGGCGTATTATCTTCTGACATCTTATTCTCAGTCTTATCTCCTGCTGCAAAGTTATTTTGAAGATATCCTGTCATTTTTGAAACCATTCTCGTGATGTTTTCTAGTCAGTATCAAATGTTTAGGCATTAATACACTAACAAGATCTATTAAGAGAATATATATAGTCAATTCCTTCCTCTTACACACACACACACACGTGCTATCATTTAAAACTAGAAACTGACAAAATGAGCTTTTGATTTAATATAAAATACTTAAACTCTGAGACTCAACAGCTATGTTCTGTGTAATATTGTTCCGCACAAGGACAGCTTTTTTTTTTCTTTTTTTTTTTAATAAAACACAAGTTAGAATATTGTACCTCCTGTGCATTAATAAAAGTAGGTTATAATATGTTGTAAGATTCTCCCCCACCCCCACCTTGTTCCCCAGGCCTTAGCAGCAAATCCCTTTAATATAAAGCATTCATATTTCTCATATCGTTGTTATATTGCAACATCTTAGGTGTCTGAATAAAATCCATCTCAGGATTATAACAGCATTAAGATGGCTCGTGTGGGCTGGTATCAGGGAAAGTGTGCACTGGTGGCAGGTCAAGACCGTGTAGGAGTGTGTGAGAGTGTGTGTGGAGTCATACAGGGAGACAGATGGCCCTGACGCTCAAAGGGAAAGGTCATGGTGGCTACAGTGGCTCTGCTGCCTCTGCACATTCATTAGTAGGGCAGAAAAGCTGCAGGAACCTCCAGTGCACAAATTCATCAGCCCGGCATTACTTCTAGCGCATTTTTAATCAATCACACACAGCATGCTACTGATATATTAAGGTTATTACTAAGGACAAGTCCAGGATTGTGTCTTATATCACTGCATGATTTCTCATCCATTCTGTTTGGAATCATTTAGGGGTTGCATGTGAATTGATTTTTTTTTTTTTTTAGATCAAGCATTTTCAGCAAATGCGTCTTGATTATTTCATTACATTGACTCATTTATATCAAGCTTAACCTTGTCCAAACAATTCTTAGCAGCACTGATTGTGATTTTTTTCTTCGTCGATAGCAAATAAGAATGATAAAAGTGACTTATGATACACATTTGCCAGCATGACAAACACACAATCTATGTGAGGAAATCTTTCATAGAAATATTAGAATGAATGTAATATCTCAGCTCCTGTCCTTCACTTCGCTCTATTCTCGGCATGCAGGCTCTGGCAGGTGAGAATTGGGTGATAGGGTTATAGGAATTCATTACAGACAAATGATTACAAATCTCTCTTCTATGAGCTTTTTTAATCAGAGGTGGCAGATGAGGGTGTTAATTCGTTCTGTGTCAAGGGGAAGCGAGAGACAGGAGGGGTAGAGAGAGGGAGAGAATGAGAAATTGAGAACGGAGACTCAGTTCTCAGGGGTTCTTCAGCGGTAATTTAAGCACCATGTGCTCAGAGTGAGAGAGAAACGTGCACGGCAAATCTCTATGAAGTCGACCACATAAAGACGAGATTTTATACGGCTGATTAGGATTGTTTTTTGCTTCGATGGAATGGAAACTAATTAGTTTTGCCTTTGGACAACAACTAGATTTTAAACTCAAAGTTGGAAGACCACCAGAGGATTTGAGCAGATGGTATTTAGTTCGCTGCAGCAGTGCTGCACTTCAAACAATAAATCTAATGTTCGATTGTCACAAAGCCAGATTGGATTGTTTAGAGGATAAATGGTGACAGAGTGTGTCATTATTTGCAAAGCTCAAGTTTGTGTTAAGTGACAAGCTTTTCATTTTGCAAGTTTAATTAAGGTTCTGCTGTTCTGGCATTGGAGTTCAAATCTAAAAGAAGGTCTGTTGTGTATACAATAAATACACCACCAGAATCCATTTTTCATTATTTTATCAAATTCTTTAAATATATTATGATAATAGATAACATAATGTGATATACATACAAACCAGGGGGAGACGGTGGCTTAGTGGTTAGCACGTTCGCCTCACACCTCCAGGGTCGGGGTTCGATTCCCGCCTCCACCTTGTGTGTGTGTGGAGTTTGCATGTTCTCCCCGTGCCTCGGGGGTTTCCTCCGGGTACTCCAGTTTCCTCCCCCGGTCCAAAGACATGCATTGGCATCTCTGGACAATTGTCTGTAGTGTGTGATTGCGTGAGTTAATGAGAGTGTGTGTGTGCCCTGCGATCGGTTGGCACTCCGTCCAGGGTGTATCCTGCCTTGATGCCCAATGACGCCCCGTGACCCGAGGTAGTTCGGATAAGCGGTAGAAAATGAATGAATGAACGAATACAGACATACAGACATATATACATCAGTCTCTGTCCTGCATGTATAAAGTTTGTATGTTCTCCCCATGTTTGGAGGTTTCGCTCTGGGTACACCGGCTTTCTCCCCAGTCCACATCCACAGTAGGCTGACTGGTGTCTCTTAATTGTCCATAGTGTTAGCCTTAATTGTCCATAAGCAGTTCAGAAAATGGTTGGAAACCATCTTATTATCTTCCTGTTTATTTGAAAGGCAGGTCAAGGATACCAGTCAGCTGGCTGATAAATGTGTTATTTCATATTGCATTTTAATTTGCTTGCTAACAAGAAACATAAATGTATTCTTACCACTTTAAATGCCTGCGTAGTTTAGTATCGGAATGAACTTCTGTAGATTCCACCCCTGTGTATTATTATGGCCTGTGAATTCTCCAAACTCTCTCTAGGGCTGGCACCCACTACAAAGTGCAAAGTCTGGCACTGGCAAGAGAGACTGGAGGAGAGATTACCACACATGCTGTTTATGCTGCTTCTATGCGACATTCATGGAGGATTAGACCCGACGCAAGCTGCTGCTGCCACCGGTGTCCCACTGCATGGCTCTTCTAAAGCCCTGCTGGAGCCCTTGAGCTATCCGGCTTGGCGAGGCTCTTTATCTGGCATTATCTGGTCCGCATGCACGGCTCTATGTTTTAGCCTCACATTTTAGCAGGTTAACCAGATTGGCTCTGGTTTGCTCCTTGCTTGATGCCAGAGACTGAAAAGATTGTGGAATTTGGATGTAAATTGTGGTTTTTAGATACAGAGCATTATGGTTAGCTAATGTATCTTTTTTATTATACCGTGTCAATAATCACCAAAAGATGAAAAAATTTGTGTCAAATCACAATCAATGTGTCAAATATCAATGTCTTGCTTTTAACAACAAACAACTAAGCAGCGTTTGTAGCTGCATGTGTGTACTGGGGGATATAACGCTGTGTGTATTGCTAAGAGGGAAAGTACAGAAATGGAATCTCTTTCATGAACTATGATCATTCAGCATCCATTCAGAACATCTGTAACACTTGGGGTGTGTATTAGCAAAGTCTTCTAATTGTTTAATGCAGTTTACACAAAAATCATAGATATAAATACTATGGATATATCGTATGCAATGTAAAATACACAAGTGTTTGCTGTAGGAATAGAGGAACATTAGTTACAATTGTGTCATGTGATCTGTGTTGCATTCTGCCATCAGCACCCCAAAGTTATTATTTACAATAACCACATATCTTATAGCACAGCAATTAGTCTGCAGAAATGACTGCAAAGCAAGTTAGTATCCGTTATCGCATCATTAGAAGTTAATAAGTCATACGAACAAATAAATCAAAAAACAAGCTGGTCATACAGAGAAACCAGACAACACAATCCCGTCTGTACTGACAACTTTCCTCTTGATACTAGACACTCCTTACATATATGTATAAACATGTATATCTCCCTACAGAAAGCTTCACCATATCAATGATTCGACTTTTTTCTTAAATAACACATGAATCCAAGTATTATTATACAGACTCCAAACAATTCTTTGTAATGACTTGAGTATTAGTCGCCATTAAAAAGAACAAATATAAACCTGTGATATAAAATGGATCCAGCGCTACTATCTAAAATGCAATGCAAAAAAAGAGGAGGAAGAAAACACACAAACAAAAAAAAAAACAGACCTAGCTATCATGGACAGGCTCATGAATTTCCATCTGAGCCATTACAGCTGGATCCTTATCTTTTTTTTCCGAGTAAGTGAAGCTATAAACAGCATTATACTGAGGTTAAAATGGGTCTCTTGATACTAATGAGGCTGTTTAGCACACACACACACGCACACACACGCACACACACAGAAAGCATGAAGCATTACTGAGAAGTCTCTCACTGATAAGCTTGCTAAATTCATTGTATTGTTGTAGGGATTTACAATCTCACTGGAAGCCCAAAAACTTCTGTCCAGCTGCCTCTCATTCTGACAGATGCAAGCATATTTATTTTTCTTTCAGAAACCGAAGCTGAGGTCAGGAGGGTCCCAGTGCACCGTTTTGCTGTCATTCAAAGGCTCGGGTAACCCTGTGAGGGCAGGAAGGAATTTAATACACATACCATTTCTGCCACCAGCCCATAACATCTCATTTTAATTTCCCAGCATCCTGCTCAGCCTTAAACGCTGGCCGAGCGCCAAGCTGTAAGTGTGTTGATGTAGAAATCATCATAGCATGTCAGCGTGTGGGCTACTGCCTGCCAAATAGTGCAGGACTTCCAAAACAGACACACGGTTCACTTTGAGTAAATGGGCCCAACTTTCCAATGGGATGGCTCAACTTTCCAAGCTTTGGCTATATTTGCATCAGCCATAGCGGCCTAAGGGCTGGTATTCATGGAGTGAAACATTAGCTAAGGGATCCTGGGACTGAATTATCAAAGTGTTAAGACAAGGTCAAATAACTTTGAGCCTCTTCAACACCTGTGCTGTGCTCAAATCATGCTGATATCAAGAAGTCATTAATAGTTGCACATTCCTTTATTCACATTAATAATGCTTGGACACACAAAATGGTGTCGTTATCATCATCAGCTGATGTGTGATTTTTTAAGCAGACTGTTGTATGTTTGTTGAATGAGACAAGAGAAATCTAAGCAAAAATGCCTTTAAGTTTACAGCATCTGATATCTTGCAGTCTGCTTTTTTAAACATCCCAGTCCTGTCCAGCCCTCATCCCCTGGGACAATAATATACAAGAGGTCTCAGAAGTGTCCTGCAGGGTGACAGGCAGATGAGGGTGGGTTTGCTGACAAGCAAGATCCCTTGCTGTTTCTTCTCTCCTTCACAGCAAGGCTCTGTTGTCACCTTCTCCTCCTCCTCCTCCTCCTCCTCCTCCACCATCTTCCCTCCTTTTTTTTCACTCTCTCTCTCTCTCTCTCTCTCTCTCTCTCTCTCTTTTTCTCTCTATCTGTGTGTGATAGCAGAGGGGCCCGAGAGGGGCCGAGGTCAGCAGTGGCTGTCAGCAGGAAGATCGTGTGTCTGCACTGTTTGCCTATTCGGCTCTGACATGGCCTCGGACTGCCAGTTTCAGAGGATTATCACCAGTGTCACTGTAAAAGGAGCCTGTCTCAGTGACCAACGCACTCACGCACACACACACACTTTCCAGAATGTTGTGTTGTAAGCAGAACTCTTATAGATGCATTTAGTGACAGAAATATACAAAATTCTCAAGAAAATTAAAATACATATTTATTTCCTACTTTGTAAATGTCATTGCTTAGAATAATTATAGATTATTAATAATACAGCTATAAAGTATCATTAGTCACGTTTATTAAAATTACTATCATATCTTACTTTTATTATTGTTCAAAAATCAGCCAAAATCATAGATTATCTACAGTAATCTAAGCAATCTACTTCACTGGCTCCTACTCACTACTCTTTTTACTACCTTATTATTAAGTAAATGTTCAAACAAAGTCCCCTTGTGCCTATTCAGTGGCATAGAATTAGTTCCCTTCCCAAACCCCTGTCTCCTGTATCCCCTCTGCAGTGTTTGTGTTTTAAGTGCCTCTGAGAGTGTAAAACTAGCCACAGCTCTCACAGGGCCAGTCGGCCGGCTGGGGGTGTCAGCTATCATGTTGAATTAAAGCTATGTCAACACATTTGGCACAACAGGGTCACATTTCACATTCCCCTCTCGCCTGCGGTCATGTGGGCAGACTAACATAGCTACTGTATTTACACGACACACACACAATGAACGATATAAAAAATATTAAAAAATGAACTGTTGGTAAATAATCCAGTTAAATACATGTGCAGCTGTAAATGATATAAAAATATAAATGTATAAATGTATGAATTTATAAACTGCTCCTTGTTGTCAGCTGTCAGGTCATGTTTAGCAAGCATTCTTAGTGTAGATATTAAATAGAATTGAGCAACATCTCTTATGGCTGACATCAAATGAGAAAGGAAGACATTTTTTGTCCCACAGCATTACCATCAAGGGAATTACTGAGGCTCTCAGGGGACTCTCACTGACTGCTGCTCTGTGCTGTGGCTTTTTGTACTACTGATCTGTTATGACACCATGTTGTGTTTCTGATGGGAGGGTGAGTCTGCTGCGTTTGGGGCGTGGGGGTGAGATTAGTGGTCCAACTAGCTCCCTCCCTTCTCAGCTCTGTCTGTGTGTGTGTGTGTGTGTGTGTGTGTGTGTGTGTGTGTGTGTGTGTGTTTGTTCACCCAGTGTTTGGCCACTTATTAGGTGTGACAGCACCACATCCATCACTTCCCCAAGGGATTTTTGCCACATACACTCATGGAATTGAATGTATATGTACAATGAAGACAACTATGAGGGTGTTAATTTAGTTCTGCTTTGTGCTTTGCATGTTGGCTGTAGTTTGTTAGTGAGCTTTCTCCCCACCCCCGTGTGTGTGTGTGTGTGTGTGTGTGTGTGTGTGTGTGTGTGTGTGTGTGTGTGTGTGTGTGTGTGTGTGCTTGTGTGTAAGAGAGTTTTTTGCCCTGGAGACAGTAGCTGCTTGAAGGTGACATCTGTCTGCCAGTGTGTCAGTGCACTATAAATACCCTAGTGCAGTGCAGTGTGTGTGTGTGTGTGTGTGTGTGTGTGTGTGTGTGTGTGTGTGTGTGTGTGTAGGAAGCAGCTGAGCAGAAGTGTTGTGCTCGACTGCATATCTCAAACCATTCTGTCACCTCTGTAGAGCTATTAATTATTCTGCTATTTGCTCTGTTGCACACCCAGCCATACTTTTTTTTGCATCACACACAGGAGTAAACACACATAAAATTCCCATATCAAGATTATATTAATTTATGATGCAGATGTTTTTATCCACAGTGCATCATAATTATTGATAGCATACAATTCAAGCACATAGCTGCATGTTGGTTAAGGTTCTTGAAGGTTATTGCTTAAAGTTCCAGCAGTTGCACTCTAGGAACTGAACAGTGGGGTCTACTTTTGGATATTCATTCATTCATTTTCTACCGCTTATCCGAAACTACCTCGGGTCACGGGGAGCCTGTGCCTATCTCAGGCGTCATTGGGCATCAAGGCAGGATACACCCTGGACGGAGTGCCAACCCATCGCAGGGCACACACACACACTCTCATTCACTCACGCAATCACACACTACGGACAATTTTCCAGAGATGCCAATCAACCTACCATGCATGTCTTTGGACCAGGGGAGGAAACCGGAGTACCCAGAGGAAACCCCCGAGGCACGGGGAGAACATGCAAACTCCACACACACAAGGTGGAGGCGGGAATCGAACCCGTAGGTGTGAGGCGAATGTGCTAACCACTAAGCCACCGTGCCCCCCTACTTTTGGATATGAAAAACAAATTTAAGGGATTACAAATATAAGGGATTACATTTGTCACTCGTAGCTCCAACAACAATAGTAGTTTCAACAACATTCAATGTCATAGTAATGAGAAATATAATGGAGACAGCAAATATTGGACTCAAGGGTCCAGCATGCTATGCAAATTGACCTCCGACCAGTAAAAGCCACTGAAAATACACCCCCTAACATCATATTTCTCACGGTAGCCTTCTCAGCTAATAGTTCCTTCCAAGACAAACAAGTCAAGTGGCTTTAATTTCATTTTAACCACAAACAGCCAGTACAGTACAGTACACAGTAAAACAAAACCATTATAAAAATACCCCCTACGGTCCACAGTTGTCGCTGTATATTTACATTTACTGCATTTGGCAGATGCCCTTTTCCAGTGTGACTTAAACTTATCTCATTTATACAACCATGCAGTTGAGGGTTAAGGGCCTTGGGCATTGTTAAGCAGTGGCAGCTTGGCAGTGCAGGGATTTGAACTCATGACCTTCTGATCAGTAATACAACTTCTTAGCCATTGGGCTTTACAGCAATTTCAGGCCAAAATCCTGCATGAATGTTTGCAGTTCACGATAATAGAACAGGACCGAAAGCCAGACCTGTAACTGTAAACATAGTAAAGTAAAGTTCTCTTAAAGACAAAACAGAAGACATGGAAATATTATTTTTTCTCCTTTGCACATTAAATGTCCTGAGATGGGAAATTATGTCATTACAATTTATAAATAAACCACTTACAAGGCATCACAAAGCAGCATTAGATCAAGTAAGACAGTTAGCTCTCTAGAAGACAACAAACACAGTGGAGTTGAATCTGGAGCCTTTCCTAAGAACACTGGACACCTGAAAACGTTTGACTGATTTCCAGACGACATATTTGTATTTTGTTTTTTTTTTCAAAAATGACCTGTATAAGAACCTGAAAAAACACATAAACAAATACAATATTCTGTAGAACTAGTTCTGTAAAATACTCATTTATCAAGCACCAATAACTTCTCATCTGTGTTCCTGCCCAAGGCTTATACTGGGTCTCTTACTACAATTCTACAGGCAGCTACAGTATTTGTTTTTGAAGAAAATGACATGACAGCATCACACCGCTCTTCTTTTTGAGAGCATTGTTCAGGGTCTGTGGTTAGAATGTGGTCTCAGAGGTGTTGCTATTTTAGAAGAGGATGTGAATAATGTAAAACCAACAAGGCAGAGCTGTTCAAGTTCACTGTAAATGATGATGTTGACATGCTTATGTCAACGGTGTGTGTTGTGGTGTTAGTGGGAGAACTGAACAACATCTGACTGCCCATACAGACACAGACAAATTGCAGATCTGTGTAAAGTCCATCACAATGCATTAAACACATAGATGCATTCAAATTATGGTTGGCGCACACACACATACTCCAGTAGTCAATACAGTGTCAGATTCCTACACCTATAACCTCCACACTAGGAGCCAGTGTCGCATTTACTTCAATTTGTTTTAGAAGAAAAAGAGAAAAGCCCTCTTCTCTTCATGTCAACATTTGAATTGGACGCCATTCTCTAACCACCTCAGGCCTGCTGTGGTTTTTGGCAAAAACGAACATCTCTTGGCATTTTTAGCACATAAGAGGTTTGTCTTGGCTAGCTCTTTCAGTCTTGTGTCTACAAATGTTCTCTCTGTCTCACCGAGAGGGAGATCAATGTTGCTGTTTCAGCCTAGCATCATGGGGAGGAAAGGTAAATTTACCATACATTTCCAGGGACATATGCGTAAACATAAACAAAAGACAAGGATGCATCATCAGTGTCAAAGATTTCAAGAAATCAGGGCCTTATGTAGGAGGAATTATGGAGTAATTTCAAAAATATGTAGGCAATAATGGCAAAATGTGCTTTTTGGATTTATCTGAAGGTTTGAAAGACTTGAAAATTATATGATGCATTGATTCCTTTTAGAAATAGATAAATTGAATTGGATAAAAGAAAATTGAGGAAAAATCCATTCATCCATTTATTATTTCATTCAATCTTATTTAGTAAGAACATTAATATCAACTAACACAACAGATAATTAATGATACAAGTGCATTTGTGATCAAACAGTTAATCTACTTGGAAACAAAAGAATTCTACTTGGCATGTTGTTCCTAGCTCATACAGAGTAGATACATTTAAACTGCTTGTTTCTATGTTGTTAAAAAAGTCCTTGCCTTAAACTTATGTTCAGCCATAATCTCCCAAATACATTAAATCATTTCAGACATCACAATCATACAGTATTTACACTGTTTCTGTTTATTGTCTTTTGTGTATTGTCTTTTTTGTATTGTCTTGTAATTTTTTGTCAGGTTGCACAGTTGCACTTTATGTGGCTAGGACTAACTTACTAAATCCTTAGCCCTGTCTTTGTTTTATGTAGCACCACGGTCCTGGAGAAATGATGTCTCATTTCACTGTGTACTTCAACAGCTATATATGGTTGAAATGACAATAAAAGCTTCTTGACTTGACTTGAATCCACTCCACTGCTGCATTATTATGTCCCTAAACATTCAGAGCCATAAATGATGAACAGTGTATTGTGCAATACCTTTAAAAGAATGTGTGTCTCTCCAAAGAGGAATATTTTAAAGGACCTAAACAACAGAATACATTTCCTGCATATAGTCATTAAGGCATAAGATGAATCATACATTTAATTAGGCATATACATTGCTTTTTTATCATAAATAATTATCAGACATTTTCATATCAAATAACTCACAAACCCTATTTACAACAGCTTGATGGACACAGCTGTATAAGCAGATGTTAAGTAAATAATAATGAGTAACTCAGTGAATACATTAAACTGTAAAGTACATCTTTCTGAACTGAGTTTAGGGCATTTCTCTAAACAGATTTTTGTCAGGAATTATCAGTTCAACCATATCAGTTGCATATTTAATAAATCCCATATACAGTAGGCTACTGTATGACTGCATGTTACTGTACATTCACAAAACACAGAAGGATTTTATTAGCAAATAAAAGATGGAAAAGGTGTTAAAATTTTAATTAAGGTTCCTAAACCTCAAAATTAAATATGTATTGTTGAAGCTATAATAGTTTTTGATGATGATGTTGATGATGATGATGATGATGATGATGATGGTGGTGGTGGTGGTCTTTTTATATTATTTCCAAAAATCTCTCTCTCTCTCTCTTTTTCTCTTTTTTAATCTATAAAAGACTTTTCACTATTCTTGAATCCTGTAATAATACAAACACCTCACCTTCACAAGCCCTATTCATAGTTTAGATCAAACTATATTCTAAATGGTCTGCTCCTACTTACAACGCAGCACAACTATTTCTGCGCTCCCTTTCTTCAGACGAAAGAGGACAGACCTTGTGTTCTATGAGCGACTATGCAATCAAATAAAAAGTCTGTGCTAGTGTTAGAACACATCATAGTCATCCTCCCACTTCCTTGAATTGCCAGGCTGCCTCTCAGCACGGCTGTGACATTTCTCATGGCCATCAAAGCAGAGCGCCAGAGAAGGCTTCCAGTCAGAAAAAAAACAGGACAATTTTCCTTCCAATCCCATTCGTATTCTTCAGATTTATCACTTTCCAACCTTGACAAGTTATGTTTGAATCGCACAAATGGCAGAGAGCTATTGAGCAGTCAAATGCTTTTCGTGTTTTCTCAACCTCACTCAAGTCCTTTGATACTTCTGAGTAAGGCAATATCTTTTATGTTAGTAAATTAGATTCGAAGGTCACAGCACTTCATGTAGCTGTCAAAAAAATTATGTGGAATGTTGTGAACCTTTTCTTTTCATCATTCACTCCCTATCCTATCTTTTTTTCTTCTTCTTTTTTCTGTGGCACCTTGCCCTCTCTTTGATTTTGGTACATGCCTCAGGCACTTCAGTGTATAAACACATGATGATGAATGTAATGTCTTTGTGAATGTAGGCATTTATCAGACTTAGATCATATAGACATGTATAATATCCTAAATGTTTCCTTTACATACATTACATACATTGCAGATCAGTTCAGATTGAACTGATCTCATTTCTTTCTAGTTCTTTCTGTGAACGTTTTTTCCGTTTCATTTTATTTCATTTAATTTCATTTTAAATGAATTTTCATTTCATTGGAAGATTCAAAATATTTCACTTATTTGACCTCTCTTCTCTTCTCTCACATTTAACCAGAGACTGTTAGCTGCCTTTTTGCTGTAATGTCTCTACTTTAGTCTTTGTAGTCAAGAAGATAACCTGCTTAAATATTATTGAAAGTCACCATTTAACCAACAGTTAATGAAAGCATGAAAGCCTCTACAGCTTGGCCTCATTAGATAGATTTGTAATGAAATGCAGACATTTTTAAATGAAATAAATAATTGATTGAAGTAGCAGTTTACATTGTGTGTAACTGTCCTATAAGACTTGTTGAGTAAATTCATTTTACATTCAGACACCGGAGACAAATAAGCTGTGATTTTGTGTTATTTTATTTCTGTTATTATGTTATTTGTATACAATATTATTCAGTTATGCTGGTAATATTCTCTGGTACCCTACATTGCAACTGATAAATGAAATGATCTTATTATGATATTATGATTTCTTCATTTCAAGCCTGACATGTTTGTTCTTCTATTTGTTTCTTAATAAATAAAGACATAAATGTATTAAATGTTCAAAAGATTTTTTTAGTAAAAATGGCAAAAAGAAATATAGTCCATGATCTTATATTTATTTTATTGTTGTACCATAATGGGAAATATTAGCAACAATGATTATGTGTAAGTTATTTTCACTAGATGTAATTTAGGGTAATATTTGCCCTAATATTTGCATCTACATAACAAAACCATCTGACTTAATAGAATTAATTGAGCTAGTTTAAAATTTTGAATTTTATTGTGCACAAATATTGAGAATAACTATGTTTGATTTTTATTCCCATCCCAGTTGTAAGGAATTTGTATTTTACTGTCAATATTTTTATTCTGACACATCTGACACAGTCTGATTTACTGCAGCTGTGTGTGTGTGTGTGTGAGAGAGAGAGAGAGAGAGAGAGAGAGAGAGAGAGAGAGAGAGAGAGAGAGAGAGAGAGAATATTGTCTTTGTCACACAAGGATAGACTAAGACCCAGTCAAACTGATTAGATGCAGCCGACCCTTGGAAAACTTGTTGTGTTTACAGAAGCAGTCATTGATTTACTTTAGCAGAGCCAATTCTCTTGTAAAAGCCATTTGATTTGCCTCTTATATGTTGCAGCAGGAACTTCAGGTTGTAATTTTACAGCGAATAAACGGTAGAGTAGAGACATAAGACACAATAAACACTTCATAACACTCATTTGCATGCCAGCAATGACCTAGCACACCTGAAGGATAATATAATATCCACTTTAGCAGAAGGACAAATTACATGTCCGCTTGGTGTTTGAATACTTCAGTGGAGACACAGGCACTGAGCTAAGTGCTTATTATAATTCAGGACATAGATGTTTATAATGGTGGAAGGTTACAACTGTCAGACTGAAAGCTCAAAAAAGAAAAACGATGAGTCATGCATTTTGTCTGCTTTGACACCTGACCAACAAACCACAAAGTGTGTTTTGTGTGTGTGTGTGTGAGAGAGAGAGAGAGAGAGAAAGAGAGAGAGAGAGAGTGAGTAAATGAGAGACTGAGCTATAGTGACAACACTGGATAGATTACCTAATATATGGACTGAGCGTGTGATTAGACTCCAGGGTCGCTGGCTAAGTCACTCTGAGTTCAGTGTCTGGCCTTTTAATTATTCATCAAGGTATTGCTTAGGGTGTAACATCATTTGGAGCAGGCTTTGGGGCCAGGCCATGTGTTGTTAACACTGCACTATGATCAGATTAACCACAGGGAGGACTGCCAAGGGGAAGCCACACTGTGATGCCTGGCTCAGGGCTGGGAGCCACTGACTGGATTGCATTTAGCACGGCTACAACTGGCCTTCTGACGCCCATTTCATGCTGCGTTGGCCTGGGTACATTGGGCCTGGTTAACGCTTGTCACATTTCAGCTCCTGTCAACAGCCAGAGCTGAGCACACAGATTCAGAAGAGAGACCTATGAGGATAAAAGGACATGTGGCTGAGGAGCTTAGGAAGGAGAAAATGCACCAGCTGAGCTCATTAATGAGTTTAGTGTTTAGTGAAAAAGAGAGAGCGAGAGAAAGAGAGAAAGAGAGAGAGAGAGAGAGAGAGAGAGAGAGAGAGAGAGAGAGAGAAGAATCTTGCTTGTCAATTCTCTGTGCCACACAGTACTTGCGGTGAACATGTTAGCTCCACTACTATCACATGCTCATCTTCCTGTGGTGATGGCAGAACACAACAGGTGAGTTTTCAGTGGAACCACATGTAGGATTTGCATTGAACAGAATTCTAGCTTCTTCTATCCCATGGCTATCATCCTGAGGACATTTCAAAATGACACCATATGAGAAAAGAATGGTGCACAGACCTCTAAGTGCACACATAAGGAGCTAATTTAAAAGTAGGAGATGTTCAGAATGTCATCACGGCTCTTTTCTTTCTTTGTCTGTGTCATACAGTATGCTGATAGCAGACTGGCTTGGTACGCGGGCGAAATGATTAAATCGAGTTATTCTAACTCGACACCAACAGAAGGTGCCTTGGCAGAAGGCGCTCTCTCCAATGCTGAGATTTGTTGAACCTGTGCTCTTGTGAAAGAGCAGCAAGCATTTCCTTCTGAAAATAATCCAGTATCTTTAACCCAAATACCTACACCTTATAAAATCTTTAGTGAACCTTACAAAAAAACTCAGATTATTTAAAAAAAAAACTGGATGATGTCCAGACAGGATTAATGTTTCAGTCATAGCGTGAAGACACCATAGTGAGATACTGTAGTGCCAATTCACTGCATGAAGGAAGTGTTCCAGATCCCCAAGACAGGATGTTTACATTTCAGTTCCTCCTGTGTGTGTGTTTGTTTGTGTGTCTATGTTAGAGCCTTCATGCTGTAATCTAATGAAATGCTAAAAACGCATCCTGCCTTGTTTTCATGCGGTCTGAATCATTTTCCTGCCATATGTGGACTAAACCAATACGGAGAGGCGTAACAGATGTCACCCTTTATTTATCTACCTGCCCCTACACCTTCCTGCAAGTTATGAAAAGCCATTTCTCTGACTCATATGCCGACTCCAGGGAATATGTCTTACAGATTCATTAGATGCTATTTAAATGTTCACACCCGTCTCTTGCTGTCAATCTGAATTGGCTTGTGCAGTGAAACACAGGCGTCCCTTGTGCCCTTACTTTCCCATCAACCCCTCTGTCATGCAGATTCAGGTAATGCTAATGAACGGTGCTGCCATGGTAATGTGTGACGAATGCCACTTCCACGCTGCTTTAGATCTGGGCCGTGTCATTTCCTGTTCCCTGAGCTGCCCGGCCCTCAAAGCTTGACATTGATCTCCACCATCTGCTCCTCAACAGAGGGACAAATTGCACATAGAGCCCTTCAATTTCCCCCTCTGCCATTAAACACAACTGATTGAATAAAGTGAGAGAGCAAAAGAGGGGTGGAGAGAGCAGACATGTGGGACCAATCTTGAAAGCTCTACAGGAAAACACTCCCCCTGCCTTATAATTGACATGCGCTAACTCTTAGTGGCGTGACCTTTCCAAAGGTGCTAATTTAAGATTTGAGTTATTTTCAATAATGAATTGTTCTCGCTTGCTAATAGGCTTACTGATAGTCACACTGATCCAGAAACAGTAAGGAGATATATGATGAGAGAAAATCCTAGCATGTGCCAAGCATGCAGATCATTACCAGCCTTCTCACACCACTGTATAGAACACTTTGTCTTTCACACAACATATGGCACCGGGGGTAAACATGAGAGCTGATGACTAAAGCAGAAGTTCTTCTGAGCTCCAGAAGAGGCTCGATATTACACCCAGGAGTCCCACACAGATGTTATGAAGAAGTGTAAGCAGATCCAGAGATCACATCCTAAAAGAGTCTTTAGACAGGAAGCGTGAGCAGATGGAACATCCTGCATCATAAATAGTTGCCATGTTGCGAGCACACGAAAAGGGATTTTTGTTTTATTGACAGTGATGGATGATTTGTGAGGTTTCTTGTATATCACGTCAGATGATTTACAGACATTTTCTTTGTGTATGGAAAGTGTGTTTATGGCAAAAATTGCCCAAGACATGATTGAAATGAGCTGGACAGACAGAAATAGATCACAAGCGCCTTCCTGCCACACCAAAGCATCATAACATAACAAGTAAACTTCACAAGTAGGAAACGCTGAGTGTCTTTAGGAAAATGGACTTTGGGCCTCATTGAAAGTTTTTTGCCTGCCTTATGTTTCATTTGTGCGTATGCTCTCCTCCACTTTGTGGCAGTTTAAGATCTCAGAGTTCATATTTAGCAGCACATTTTTTATTGTTAATCAGAAAGAGCATTTAGTGTGCTGTAGGAGTTTGGCAAAGCCGCATGCTATGCGCCGGTGGGTTCAGCAGCTTTTCCAAAGGAAAACAAATTCAGCGCATTCACAGCCAGCTGTACTCCACTTCCTACAGAAGTCTTGCCTGAAGAGATAAAGCACTGGAAATTGACGAAGAGTTAAAGAAATGTTATACATTATTTATTTTGAGATACACTTTTTCCCCATCTGCACCATCATGCAGTCCCAATGATTTTCATTAGTCCAGTATTTGAATTTTGCACCCATAACATTTGCATTTATCTATCTCTGGGTTTGTAAACCTGACAACAACATTGTGCTTTTTAAATGGCTAGAGTTATTTACTATGCATATATGACAGGTTGTTATTTTCATTTTTGTCCAAAAACCCAGTGTATTTGAAAGGAGTGCCAGAGTCTTGTGTATACATTTCCATATTCAAATTCATTGGCTGGCTTGATTGGATGAGGTTTCGGCAAAATAAGCCAAGACCTTCCTCTGATTTGCAAGTGACAAATGGAATGGCTTCTGCCTCAAATATTCAAATTCGAACTCTTCCTCCTGCCAGTTTCCACTGACACACCATGCCATTGTGTGTTAGTGTGAAACACTTGTGAACACTCTGACCAAAATCCTATTATTCTTTACCCAGGAAAAAAAAAAAATCTTTCAGAGTGGAATAGTAGAAACCATAAGTCACCTAGCTGTTTGATTTGCATACAGAATATAATACACTTGAATTCTTAATAAGAAATTTAAATCTAAATTCTACTTGTACTTGATAGTAGAATGTAAATTATATCTTTATAATTGATTTTCAGAGACTTATTTTTGTCTGATTTTCAGACTCCGGGTTTAAATAACTAAATGAGATTATAAATAGGATGCCATTACAGAAAGCATCAAAATTGAATCTAAAGCACTGTACACACAAATGCACAATATTCTTCTGTACATTACACAACAAAGTCCTCACAAAACCCAACAGTGAAAAACACAAAGTGCAGCCTGTTATTGTCAAAGTTAGAACATAATTTCCCTTGTGAAACACAATAACCTTCTCCCTCATCATCATGACCTCATCCCTTCATATTGCATACATAAGGATTGGCATTTTATTTTATCTTAGCACTGCACTCCAGCCCTTTCATCCTCTGTAGCTTTAAAATAGAATGTAATATCAGCTTTATTGAGTGTGCAGTGCCTTTGTTCCAGGATATGAAGGTAAACTGGGCCTCTTCGGGTGATGAATCACTCCAGAGACCCGTTTGGGTGCCTGGCTTGTGTTAACGGCTTGTTCAGCGGGATACTCCTGGGTGGTTTGGCTCTTTTCAATTGCTACTCGGCACAATAAAGTGGTGAGACTGCTATAATAACCTGGCAGGGGTTAGAGATGTGACAGTGCTGCCAATGATGCATGGAGCAGAGAGCAGTGACCCGGGCAGGATTATCTATGGCGGTGGGGTGGCAGGCACTTGGAGAGAGGGACTTTTATTATGGAGTGTTTTATTGCTCATGGGGGTATGGACTGACTGGCAGGGGAGGAGATGCAATAAAATGGTGTAGTAAAATATTACGCCCCAAGCTTCCAGTTGTCTAGTAACGCTGACAGAATTACTGTGAAGGCAAGGCGGGTGGCTAAATGTGTACGGGTATGCATCATATCTGTGAGTGTATTGTGCATATATAAACAAGTGGCATTAAGCATTAAGAGTGTGTGTGTGTGTGTGTGTGTGTGTGTGTGTGTGTGTGTGTGTGTGTGTGTGTGTGTGTGTGTGTGTTTGTGTGTATAGGCTGCCAGAAAGAAAGGTGGGGTTGCTGTTAATATTAAAGTCAAGTGGCTGAAATAAAACTTTCTACAGAACTATATATCTGTGCTGCTGACTAACACATAATATCCATTTACACACACACTCACACACACACACACACACACACACACACTCACACACACACACACACGCACACACACTGTTTTATATACTCAGCAGAGGCTAAAACTAGGATTCCTAACCATAAAGTGATGTGACTTCTGTTTTTGGTTTCACTATAATTAAGCAACCCAAATAACCCATCATGCATTCAGTTCAATTCAGTTAAGATTTATTTGTATACTGATTGTAACAGTGGGCAAGTTCACAAAGAAGCTTTACAAAAATAGATTCAGAATATAATAAATCTTACATTTATAAATTTACCCCATGAGCATGTCAGAAAAGATGCCAGTGCAAGCCAGTGGCAAGGAAAAACTCCCTGAGACAAAGTAAAGAGACTCAAATGCAGTGACATAACTCAAAATCCATCCTCATCATTGTGACAGAGGATAGTGCAAGTAGAATAATCAGTGGTTCGGGGTCAGGAGCAGCACAAACATGCCCATGTTTGTTGCACAAAAAGTTGCCCAGATCATTACAATTACCCAGATTTCCTGCTTCCAGAACATCAACAAGAGACTTTTGACCGGCAGTCTAATATATCTCTTGACAGGTGCCACGGTAACAAGATAAGGAATGTTATTTATTTCACCTGTTAGTGGTTTTTAATGTTATGGCTGATCAGTTTATATCCTATTCTCTAATTTATATATATCCTCTAAGAATGAATAAATCAAAATATTATAAGGGTTTATTTTGTCTGTGGGTCAAATGAAACCCAACACTGCGGCGTGTCTGAATGTCTTGAGCGTGTGTGTGTGTGTGTGTGAGTGGGTGGGCGGGTGTAAAAGATTAGACTGAACAGAATGCTGACACACACACACCCTGCCAAGGCCAAACCCATCTCCTAGACTGTCTCAGAACAAAAACCCACACACAACACAACACATCATGTAACACAATGAGTCAACTTCACACTTCAGGGAATTATGCTTTTTTCTTTCCAGATGAAGGCATGGCACTGAAGGGGGCTGTTATGGTTGGAAATATTGTGTGTCCGCACTTGTGTGCGTGTGTTCTTATTGTATATCACTATTGAATGTGCATATGTGTGTGCTTTTTCCATTTTCTCTTTCACGCTTTTCCTGCATCTCTTATTACAGTTGCTTTGGCAGCCTGGCTGTGGGTAATGGACGCCAAGCTGTCAGGGAAATTTGTAGCTGTCTGCTTTACAGGAGTTCTCCATTCCAATCAGTAGCTGTCAGCTCAGGCCAGTGTGGATATTAATGGCGGCCGCTAACTGCCTCGCAAATTCTCTGCACTATTTGGTAGCATCCATGACATACAGGCTGCACTTTTTATAGTGTACAGTGTGAGGGCTCGGGTATCTTACCACACTGGAGGTACCTCAGCCTGCTTAGCTGCCTTTCCAACTCAGGATTAGCACCAGAGCTAGGAGACTAGTGGTGGTCTTTAGGTGGTGTTTACAGGTGAACTGTCATCATTCTACATTGATTAATTGTATAGAATGCCTATAACAGGGGAGTCGGATCATAAATAATGCTTTCCTTGCAGGGAGAGTGTAGGCTGCGAAATGTGATAGAAATGTTCCCTCAGAGCCATAAATGTGGCTCTGACAGAAAGAGCATGTGTGGACTAGCTAGGGAGCACTGGCATGTTTGACCAATAAATCCAGGTCAGGAAAGCACAGAGAGACTGGAGATATCAGAGCACTCATAATGATTGGCACTATTACCTTTTGATTGATTTGAACAACAAGCTCGGAACTAAAGGTATGCTAGTTTTTCAACCATTTGGGAAAGCATTGCACATAACATCTGAGTGTGTAGTGTATTACAGATCAGTCTGAAATAATTACAGGTTCAGCTCCTTAAACCCACTCCTGAAACCTATACATCAAAATTAGATTTCAGAATAATATTTTCTTCTCCTTTTTTATTTTTTTACCTTGAAAAGCCTTTTGCCGTCGGCAACGTAATGCTGGCTGATGTGCTGCTCTTGTACATTTTTTTTGTTCTGCTTCATCTTTCATCTCTCATCTTTCAATCATTGCTCAACCTCCCAGCCTTACAATACAATTAAGAGTACTGCCAGCAGACATCCCACATTCCTGACCCGACCAGGCACTCATTATGCTCTTAAGAGGTGTAACAAGCACTTGTCTGCAGATTTATTCCCTTAACTGGCTCTGGGAGTCTGCCAGGAAAGATGCCTGTCACTTTCACTCTGCCAGTCAGAATTCACTGTGGGCTGGTTCTCTAAAACAACCCAAAGAGGACATGTTATGTGCTTTAAACCAGTAAATTACTCTGGTTTTGTTCAGAGGCTCCATTCGTAGAGGCTTATTCCTAACTAATCCTTCCCGATGCTGCAACTCAATGTTAGTCTTGTAAGGAAATGTGGTATGTGTGTAGATCCGTTTCTTGGCACATGTCTAACCACAGACAACAAAACAATGCATGATGGAACCCTTTATTCTTTGCATGCTTTGTGATAAGAGCAGTGGACTTCTGTCTCTTTGCTCTATGCTGGGTAGATACAGAAGGGGCATTTATGAGAACCCCTGGTATGTGGCAAGTTATATATAATTGTGTATATATATTTATATATTTATATATATAAAAGTGCAAGGTAGAGAAGTAAAGCCACCTAGGCTGCAGCGCCTTTTCACACACAAAATAAGTGTGCGACAACATGTTTGTACCTGCAGCTAAAACACACACATACACAAATCACATGGCAAATATGTGGGCTTGCTTGGCTCTATTTTGGAAACAGCCAGATAAGCAGTGTAAAACAAATCGGTATGATAACAGAGAGCATCACACAAAAGAGGAGATTCATAATGATGTATGACAGTGTGGTGAGCAGTGATTTGGCCTCAGTTTCTGGCAGGCTGTCTGTCTGAGCTGCCTCATTACAGCAGAACCCACTCCTGGGACTGCGGACACAGACATTCAACAACACCTGGAGATGCTGTCTGTGTTCAGGCAGAGTGTGGGAGCTCATCTGTGTCTGTGCAAAGTCACAAAGTCACAAAGGCCTGCTAGCTGCTTGACTCATTCATGGGAGTAACAGGGCAAGTCAAGCACTCTCATTATCTGTAGACAATGAGAACAGTAGTTCCTTGGGGGGAAAAAAGATAATAATAATAATAATAATAATAATAAAAATAAATTATATATTATGTTGAGGCCTCTCTGTTCTTCGTAACTGGTTTTGCAGCTAAAATTGTAACATGAACAAGTAGCATAATAAGTAGTTATTTAATCTACATCTTGCCCAAGGCATCAGTCTGTTGTTTGCTTGACTTGAGAGACGTACACTGTGTGTGTGTGTGTGTGTGTGTGTGTGTGTGTGTGTGTGTTATACATGACAGAACAGAGCACAGTGACTGGCCCAGCTATGCCACCACATCATTAGAGAGGTATGTAATCTCAGATTTCATCACACAAACTATCTCTGTAACTTTCTGTGGGCACCTCACACCTGTTTCCCAACCTACACACACACACACACACACACACACACACACACACACACATACAAGTCTCTGTAAATCACCTCTTCAAAGCCTTCATTTGTTCAAGGCTTTAAGTGTTGACAGTTGCCTCAGGTGTAAGCAGTCAGCTGTCATAATAAGGTCAATAAACACTCACTTTAGCATGACTTGATGGTCTACTATTCTATACGGCGCTTGTGACAGGCTTGGGGATTCAAAAGCCAGTTTGATTGTTAGGTGGGAAAGCCGCACCCATGTTTCCTCGATTTAGTGACTTTGTTGTGTATGTTTGAAAGAGCTCTGATTCACATAAGCTTCATAATCTTCATTCCAAGTCTTTTGTAAAGAGGAAGCTAAGCAGAACAATTTTTGTTCCTGTTCGTTCAGTATAATAAATAGCCTCTGTATGTCTTTCATTGCCTATTAGAATGTAATGCGCCACAGTCTTGGTTTGCTACTAAACCACAAGAATTGTAATTCCTATTGGGGGAATGATAAATGCATCACTTCCTCCTTCATGGCAAGTACTCTGTGGCTGAGAATCCCACACACACAAACACAGAGCTCAATATATTAATCCCCATCATAATGAATATTTTCAAGAAACAGATATTGCTTTATTTCATACGGCTTCTGTCAAGTTCTAAAATTGAAGGTGGATGTTACCTACTGCAACACAAGTGTCATAAAACATTATTTACAAAAGCTATTTTCTCTAAATATTCAATTTAAGAAAGGGCAGGGAAGGAAATGTTAAAAGACATGGACCGATTTCAGAAGCAATATAAAAATAACCTCGTCCAATCCATGCATGATTAACAAGGAGTAATATCACGCTTGAAGGTCTAGCCACCTTCTGACAATTACAGCTATTCCCTAGTGCTCACGTTTGAAAGAAATCAATTTGGGCATGCATTCATGAACTCCTGTTACATATTTCATATCACATTTTTATGCAAATTACTCGGTGGATTTATGAAATAGAATTTTTTATGGAAAAACAATTAACACGTGGCAGATATCAGTATTGCAGTTGATGGAACAGTAACATAAAAAAATGCAGCTTGTCTCTCACTGTACAAGAAAATATCCATGGTATATTGGTATACATATCAAACTATTTCTTGCAATATTGCAGGTTCAAACATAAATCCTGAAGGCAGTGTAGAAGTATTTTTGTGTGTTTCAGGGCATGCATATGGTCCATGATATCACTGAGGAAGCTTTGGCCTAAAAAAGAACGACTTGACAAGCGGCATACATGCCTACTCCTGCTGAGATGTGTGGGCAAATCTGCTCACACTCATCAAGCTCTAAAAACACCTCTATAGGACATTGGAGGGTCAAGCAGTGGGTGCTGAAGTATGTGTTGAAAGCTGCGAGTCCTCTGAAGAGCTCAAACTCTAAGGGCTAGTTTGACAGAAGCAAGGATGTGGAACGGATTCAGCTCCTTTGGCTCGTGTTCAGCACATGGAATGCCGCCTATGTCAATCCAGCCCTGTTTTTCCCTTTCAGAGAGGTTCCATTTCTTTAAAGGGGGGAGAAGAGGCCCATAAATCTTCGGTTTGGCCTACCACAGACTTTGCCAACCCAACATCCTGTGTGTAAGACCTGCTCTGTTCGGCAAATCGGTTTACTTTACTCACTATAACCTCTATAAACGTAAATTACAGCACAGAATGTTATTGCACTGTCATTATTTGTTGCGATCATTTTTCCGTTGAGTTGCTGTGTGTAAGCACTCACTTAATTTGTTATTCAGATGCTTTAACAGCTGTTTTGGAGGCTGTTATTCTTGGTGTGTCGCCATGCTCGGAAACGAGCTTAGAGCATAAAGGGACCTTTCACCTGTCACTGAGAGCGGGTTGTAATGGTCTCAGAGCTGAAACACAGAGAGATTTTAAAGAAGAGCTGCATGAGTCATTTTATGAAGCTAGAACAGTAGAAGCATCAGGCATCTGCAGAATTATTACTATATTATGTAAGAGTTTAACGTTCTGTCATCTGGTGGATATAAAAATATGAGCTTTTGACATTGGTAAGGTGGACAATAAAATCAGCCCTCAAAATGTCATCAGCTAATATTCGCAATATTCAGCCAGTCAGTATTACTTTTTCCATTTAATTAATAAGAAAAAATGGCCTGTGCTTGAACCAATATATATGGCTGAAATGTACTTAAGCATCTGTATAAAACATACAGTAGATATATATATATATATATATATATATATATATATATATATATATATATATATATATATATATATATATTAAAATAATCCCACTAAATCTCTACCAATTAATGAAATAATACACAAAATGTAGTCTACTTTAAGGATTTTCTGTCATTGTTTAACCATGTCACATATCATGCACAAAAGTCTGAAAGATTAATATTTGTGTAATATTTGTATGTTTATTGATTTATTTTGGTTTTGGATATCAAGGCTTGATGTAGAGCCCCACTCTAGTGATAGTTATATAAGTTAATGATTGCAATAACTGTTAAGTATCTGAGTTTATTGTTGTGTTTGTTCATGCTATCATGTTAGCCAAAGATTAGTAATTACCAAGTGAACTATGTCCCTGAACTATGTCAGCTATATTCTATAATATGATTGGTCAGAAGGGGTTGTTATTTTTTTCTTATTTATTTTCTGCACACAGAACAGCAGCTCTTATCACTTATCCTGGCTGTAAAATATAAAATCATAGGGTTTATATGAATCCTTCATAATAATCTAAAGTTAATAATTCAAGATTCAAAATGTGTTGAAGTTTTAACAAAGAAATATGATGAAACTATGGGTTAGGACCTGTTTATTTTACATTTATGGAAGGTGTTGCAGGTTTCAGGGCTGTGTAGCAGGCAGTAGGTTTTCCACCACACGACTCACCAGAACAAAGGACTTCTCAGTTTCTTGACATGACACATGACAAGCTGTTTTTTTGTTTTGTTTTGTTTTTTTGTCTTATTAACATCAAGTGAAAGGCAAACTTTTGCTAGAATGTAAGTGGCAACAAGAAGTAACTCATTCATGAATCTATAAATAGTTAAAAATATGATGTAGCACTAAAAATTGTCATTGTTGCCAAACCGGTACAAAAGTTAGAAAACACTTCAGGATGTAGTGTTCATGGAAAATAAAACTTGAAAACTTCAGGAGTGTGTCATCACACCGCCTTTTCCTTGATGGCTTTCCTATAACAACATGCCCCATCATGTTTTATTACTTAGTTAATGCCTGGGTACACAATCCTATTGTTCCTGTTCTGTGACCTAGCTGTGGTCATGCAGTAATGCAGAGGCAGAGGTGTTGCTTTGTTTAAACAGCACAGTCATAAAAGAGATTCCTGCCACCCTAACCCCAGGGCAAGTTACTGAAGAGTTACCTCAAATACCACCCACATATTTTTAGCAGTATGGTGAGGCTTCGAGATCAAATAGATAGATGTTGTGGCTAGGCTGTTAGCGGCTTAAGTTTACAGCACTGAAGATGGAGGGATTAGCTGAGTGTGATAGCTGCTGAAGCATCTCTGGATCAGATCTGGAGAGGGAGAGGGAACAATACAGCACATTAGAGAGGCAGCCAACTAACACAAAGTGGAGGGGGGAAATGCAAGAGTTTTAATTAGCATTCATTAACAGCAAGGAGGAAAGAGTGATTATGGTGTTTAAGGAGTGCATTAGCTAATGCTGCCTTTTTTTTCACGTCAGCAGATCCGAATTGGTGCAATGTGTTTCCACATCAAAAGGTGCTTGTGTTGTGCTGACACGGTTGGCTTGGGGGTATGGTGGAGAGGTGGAGGATTTATTTCATTGGATAATCAGAAAAGATGTTCGCTATTCTGTTGATTTGTTATTTAAATATATCACGAACCCCAAAAGCTTAATGAGGGATGTTTGAGACTGACACTCACCTCGGATGTTAAGCTTAAGATACTCAAACCACACACAAAAGCCGGAAAAGGCAAGAGAGAACAATGGCGTTCAACGGTGCTAATGATTCTGGCGACGTGTTTGCTTTGAAATTTGAACTAACATTGATGTATATTCTAATGATATGGATCAAGCATTGTATCTTTTCATGCTAACAGGCGCATTGTTCATCAATGTAAATTGTTCACGTACTGTATGTCCTGAAGTAAGGAAATATATTTTCTTATGCTGGCGTGTAGACAGCATCCCTAGGCCTGGAGGAAATTGCTACAAGGATATATAATACTGATTGAGCTCTGGTTCCAGACGGTCAATATTAGTCTGTTTGTTTGCCAGGATGGCCTATAGATTAAATACGACAGGTTAGCAAGCCTCGTCTAAACAGTCCGATACTGTCATCGAGTAGTCAATCTTTGTCCTTTATTCACATTCTATAATGAGATGCAAGTCAAACATTAGTCATCGCCCGGTTCTTATTAAGGTACTCTCCCCACACAATTACTTCTACAGGGCATTATGATTCACACAAAAAGCATTCAATGTTTGCAGGGGGTCATGTGACAGCCAGTGTTGATTCTCCTAAATCAACTGTTTGCACAGCTCTTGGTATATAAAGCAGCCGTGATTGGGGAGTGGATGTGTTGATAGGAGCGTGCAGGTGGGGTTGGGTGTGGGACCAATGAATCACTCACTGCACCAAAGTCAGAGGACCATGGGTCAGCAGACTGTTGCCTCCTATGCAACCCTGGGAAAATACAGACCTGATAATCCCGGGGATTGGCATGAATAAACATTTTACTTTAAGGCAGGTAATCACTGATGTCTCCAAGAAAAGGATTGTTCTGACTCTTGACATGATTACTGTTGCTTGCTGCCAAGGTTTGTGGAGACACTCTAAAGTAGAACGAGGCACTCCTCTATCTCGTACACACACACACACACACACACACACACACACACACACACACACCACCACCAATACTCTCTTCCCCCACCCTCCCCCTGCCCTAACCCCAGTCTGTGTACTCTGCTAATATTGACTCTCCTGGCTAACACTGCCTCTATTGAGCCCAGCCTTTCACACTAACGTTTGACTAGCATTAGTACAGCATTGAGATAACAGGTTGAGGCAAGCAGCAGGCTATGTTATGGCCACAATGCTGAATCAAGGCCAGGCTGTCAGCTTAGCATCAAAGTCTGCAAGGAAAGGGATGCACTCAGAAGTTTTATGACCCCACCACCACCATCATGTTTTCCATATTATAGTGCTCGTGTTTACTTCCCCATGCTTCACTGTTTCCTTTCTGCTGTGGATTTTGGCAGGGAGGTATGATTCGCAGCCTAAGCTATGTCCTGACAAGAAAATAGGGCATTTTTGTGGGGCATTTACTTTACCTCCAGCCATCAGGCTTGCACAGGGCCTTGCAGTATGGCTCATCGAGCTGTTCCACTCCTGCCAGCAGAGGGAAAAAGTGGCGAGAAACCACACATGGCAGATTACCAAACAGACCCAAACGGAGAGAGAGGTGCTGCCATCTGCTGGTCATGATCAGGTCTTGCACTTACTCATACAAAGACCTTTTTACTCTGCTCAGCATCCACTTTCACTAAGGCAGCTAGACTAAATCACAGCTTTACAGTTACATCCTGGAGTACATCCTGTGTGTCCCCAGAGGCACAGAGGTGCAGTGGGTAGTATCCTGGTTTAGTCTTGAACTTATATTTACATTTGCTGCATTTGGCAGACGCCCTTATCCAGAGCAACGCACAAAAGTCTTTTAAAGTATCGATGAATAAGTTAACACTGGCTCGCTAGGTTACAGACTTAGGATACCATCAACCTAAAACTTGAGGGCTCAGGATTTTTTTTTCATTTCACCACCTTGGTGCCAGAACAGAAAAGAGTGTTGGTGCATACCTACCTCTTATCCTGGGAGATGGTGGGACCAGTGGAGCAGCACTGGTAGCTCAGAGGGAGCGAGGTGCGGTGCAAGGAGCGATAAGAGCTCTGAGGTAACAGGGAGCTGGTCCATTTTTGGCTTTGTTGGCAAGCATCAGTGTTTTGAATCTGAAGCGTGCAGCTAACAGAAGTCAGTGGAGCGAGCGGAGCATTGGGGTGGTGTGTGGAGAATTTAGGCAGGTTGAAAACAAGCAGCTGCATTTTGGATAATTTACAGAGGATGAATTGCGTTCATAGGTAGACCTGCCAGCAATGTGTTGCAATAGTCCAGTCTTGAAATGACAAGAGACTGAACGAGTTCCTGAGCAGCCTGTGTGGACAAAAATGGCCGAATACTTCTGATGTTGTAGAGAAGGAACTGACATGAGTATGTCACGTTAGCAACATGTGAGGAAAAGGACAGTTGAGTGTCCATGGATACCAAAAGTTGCAAGCTGTGACTGACGGAGAGATCAGATCCTTGTGCAGGGATATTGCAAGATCCTGACCTAGGGGATGAATCACCTGGGATGATCAGCAGTTCAGTTTTGCTAGGATTGAGCTTCAAATAACGAGCCCTCATCCACAATCATATGTCGACAGACATGCTGATATCCAAGCAGAAGCCGTGGTATCTGAGGGCAACAATATAGACAACTTAATGTAGATAGAAGCTAGAAGCCATTATTTTGTCACATTTACATTATAGCACAGTGAAATTCTTTCTTTGCATATCTATGCTTTGGACGTTGGGGTCAGAACACACGGTTAGCCATGATACTGTGGCCCTGGATTAAAGAGGGTTAAGGGCCTTGCTCAAGGGCCCAACAGTGGCAGCTGTAATATGAATGCTGTTTTATAGGTGAGATAATAAAAAAGGACAAAACTTATTTTTCTGTTGTAAATATACATAGCCTAAACCAGGTATAGGTTAGTTTAGAGATTGTTGTGTGAACTTTAGAGGCTTGTTTTATGGTGACTGAAGCTAATCGTTTTCATTTTAGACCATACCCCTTTCACGCACATTTAAACAGAACTATATGGTGGATTACTGGAGCTCAGCATTCTACTACTAGTTACTGTGGTTTGACAAAATATTTACATTTACATTCATTTATTTGGTTGACGCCCTTGTCCATTCATGTTCCTTTCCTTTGAAAGTGAATATAATCATAGCAGGTAAGTGTTAAAGATCCATGCACTATTCAAAGCTCCACATATATCATATATAGTATTAAATATTTAACATCATATATGTTTAACTTCAAAAGTATACACACACACTCATATTCATATGTATTTTTTTGTCAGATTTTTATTGAATTTTAGAAAATAAGGCTTATTTCATGTCACACATTGAGAGCATTGATTTCCATGCTTTTTAACTTTTTTCCAGCCATGTGCACCTCGGTCACACAGAACGGAGCAAACTAGTGGCACTGCAACCTTCTACAAAACTCCTTGACTCTTCAGCAAACACAAAAGCTCCAGAGCTCTGGCCAAACAAGCTCAATCAAAAGAAGACTGCTCTGAGCCATGTTAGCTCAGCAAATCCAGCCCTCTACACAGACACACAAGGCTTCAAAGAATGAGTTTACCTCTTCCTAACCTCTGATGCATTGTGTATTGATCGTACAGAGAGCTGGGGCAGACCTGGACACCTTCATATGGATTAGTGAGGCCTGGACATGAACCGAACACTAATGCTCATATAAAGCTTCACATTTTCCTCAAACTATGATGTCTGCGTGCTCCTTTTAAATACTGTTCAGTTCTAAATACTATTCAGTAACTAATGTGAACCTAATAGGAAAGATATAGTAAGTGTGAGAGGCACCAGGTCCAAAACATTTATTTCTGCTGATAATATTATTATTATTATTATTATTATTATTATTATTATTATTATAACACAATTGCTTATATGTCACTACCACCACCACACAACTAAAGCCTTTATCTTTTTTTCACACCTATTTTTATTATCCAATATTTTCCCTGAAGCAGTAGTTGTCAATATATGATCCCATTTAGAATGGCCATAAACAAACTGCCATTCACCAGTCATACCTGCCACATGGAGATGGTGCAAATGTAATGATATTAGGCACTGGCTAAATACTGGCCTGTAGATAACCTTCTCCCACATTGGACAGCTTTCCTCAGATTGTATATTTTACAGAAGGCTTTCTCAGTAATCAGAATCATATTTAACCTTATATATTTTTACAAACACAAGGACTTTGGTACCGGATGATGGTGACCCTCAAAAGTACAGACATAAAATAACGATAAACATAAAATTATAAATTTCATTTACAGACAATGCTATACAGAAAGATTAACTAAAGATCACAATATATGAGAATGAGACAGGTTAATGTATATAAAGTGTATGTAGTGCATAGTAGTAAAAAAAAGAGTGACTTACAAACACATATGTAAACTGTTATAGGATGCATTCAAAAAAAATGCTGTTATTAAAAAAAAAGTATTTTTTTTTTTACATTTTTGTTTCTTAGCAACAACACACAATATCACTCAAGCACTCTAAGTCTAATAATTGACACCTCAGCAGATGTGCCAGATAATAGCTTATATTAGACGTGGTATACCTGTGGGAGGATAATTGACTTTGTTCTTGCAGGCTCTCACTTTGGATGTTACAGATTGCCTCTCTGGTAAATGAAACTCTTGTGTAAGTTAATTAGAGCGCTGGTGCCATGTTATCCCTTTTATCACATCATGTAACAAGTTTAGACATGTGATATCTATGAGGCATGAAATCCACAAAACTGTTTCATTCCTGGGGGCAAAACATTTAAAAAACAGTCTGTAAATTCTTTAAAATTACACGTTACAACAGCAGGTCTCATAATCTGTCATAATATTATTAAACATGTAACATTACAACATATAAATCATGTTTAAACATGATGCTGCTACATCTGTTTCAGAGCATCAGAGAATGTTTACATCAGACAAAGCATGGGGACATGTGATCATAGTGACTAGATGTGGTAGGGTTGTTGGTTACAAACAAACTGGAATGAGTATTCTGATGTTCTGGGATGCTTTTCATTCACAATAGTCAGTAAATATTATTATTACTACCAGTTTAAAGGAACCTCCAGAAAGCATTAATAGAAATGCTTTGTTGTTGAGCGAGGTCAGAGGTTTGACCTTACACGAAGGCTACAGTAACTGAAATAAACACTCTTTACAACTGTGATGAGCAGAAAAGCATCTCAGCAAATACAACACATCATCCCTTGAACAGAACCTTAAAACTACAACAGCAGAAGAGTGCATCAGGTTCCATCCTTGAAAGCCAGGAACAGGATTCTGAGGCTGGAAAGTCTTTTTTTTAACTTCCATCAATGAGGATTTTGTTGAATCTGTACCGTCTGTAGCCTTAAATTACTGCTCTTTCAGGATTTGATGTGTTTGCACAATTGAAATATTTTTAATACAGTTTCTGAAATATCTTTTATAAGTTTATAATATCAATAACCATGAAACATTCAATGTCATTAAGATCACTGTTTTTCCCCAATTTAATGTTTGATGTGAACATTAACTAAGCCTGTCATGCTGTTGCCACATGATTAGCTGATTGTATAATACATATGAGTGATCACTTAAGATGGTCAGGAAGTGTTTATAGGCTGCAGGCTGCCTGTAAAACAACAGTCACAATATCCACTGCCACAGTGACTGTATTATACCAAAAGTTCTTGGTATACAGTGGGAACACATACATCACACTCATGGTGGTTCCACAGAAAATAAGTTAATGGAAATGAGTCCTGACGGTTTGTCACCACTCTGAGGTCACTGCTTGTGTGGCCATGACATGACACGATTCCGGCAGGGAAAATCCATGTTAGAGGGAAACAGTCTATTTCCTCAATTCTGATTCAGATTGTTTTAGAATTAAATGGCGTTTACGCATGATTACAGCACAAATATTTCCAGAAGATGCGTCTGTAATTGTGCAGTGAGTCATGAAACACAAACAGCCTCGTGTCATCAAACCTCAATCATTACATGGTCTCTCACACTCCCCTTCTCTCATTTGGTCTCTCACACTCCCCTTCTCTTGTTGTTAACAAGCTGTAAGCAGCCAGTCATGAACTATTAGATGTTTATTGGTATTTATGTGATAATAAATCTATCCTTTGTTTTTTCAGTTGAGCGGAAAAGAACTGAACGGCGTATTTGTATGCATCGAGCATCGAGAGACCCGCAGATGAGCGTAGGAGCAAGAAACAGCGAGATGAGGCCCCAGGGACGAGGGAGAACAAGATGATCCGAGTGACTGGACCAGCCTGTCAACACTCATCTGCATTTTAACCTCCCTTTGGAGTGACACGCTCACTGGTAGCCCGCCTAATATATTGAGATGTAGTGCGAGAAACCCTGCTCTCGGCCTTCATTATCCAAGTGCTGGGCTCATGCACTATTTACTGAGTGGTCTGCTAATTGAGTTTTAATGTCAGGGAGTTCTCCCAAGGAAGCACAAGCACAGCTAGGTAGATGAGACTTTAAAGGGCAGCTATGGCTGTGACTGGACTGCTGTAAACCACTATGCTTTGCTCAGATGTGTGCCTGCCCAGAGGCAATAAAGGTCTAAAACACTACACACACACACACACACACACACACACACACACACACACACACACACACACACATAGTTATGCATACCGCATATCCCCAGTCTAATACAACTTGTGCTTGAAAAAACCAGCATACACTATTGTAGCCTCGTGATCCCAGGGCATTAATAAGTAGAAGAGTAATTCAGCATAGGCTATACATGTACAGTACACTCTAGCTGCAAATAGTAATCTGCTCTTCTAAAGATATGCATAAGTCATATGATCATAAAATCTACATATTTGCACACTAGACATGAACGATGTCAAAGCTAAAAGAAGCCATGTTTGCACACTAGGTTCAATATTAATTAAAAGCCAGTTAAAGTCAACGTCAAAATTCTTTGTACATTCATCAAATTAAAATGTATGAAATGATTAGGGGCAAAATAAATATGGAACAAAAGGAGATCCTAGGGAAAAGAAAAAAAAAACAGAACAAGAGCGTGCGCTTTGATTACCCTATAAGCCGAATAAACAGCGTAGAATTTGCATCTCAACTGATTCAACATTCAGAGATGAAATACTCAAAAGCTCATTAGAAACCCGCTTTACTCCAAATTATTTTGCTAGTCCATCCCCTCCTGCACAAGAAGACAGACAGCCAGGGAAAACATTCTTTTATTCATGCAAATAGCAGATAAACCCATGGTAATCATTTATTTCCAAAAAGCTGGGCTGGTTAATTAACAGTGTGAATTCAAGCAGGAAGTTGGCATTCCGTCCAGCACACTTAATTGCACTGATGTGTATTGTGCAGATTATAAGCTCAAATAGACAGAAATATATATTTCTGAAATATGACGTTTCCTTTTTCAAAAATAACTGGCAGATTCAGTTAAGTAGCTCTTTCCTGTGCTTTATTTAATAACGCATTATTAGAAATGATTTCACCCTGAATAGAGTGTGTGGAATGTCTGTGTTTATGTGCTTTGTTCTTTCTGAGAAGAATTCAACTAAATATAATGTAAAAATGAAATGGGGTGCTCAAGCATTTCCCGTAATGAACACTGTGCAAAAGGGAGGTAACCACATCCTCTGTATCTGTTTAGTGCTCCAGATGTCCACATCTGTATTCATATTGGAAAAAATTCTGAGCAAAACATCTGTGGAAACATGAGATGTAAATAAGCATATTGCCAAGTATTTTTGAATCTAATTGAGAAAATATTGAGATTCAAGCATTTACATGGCTCATTTTCTTCCTATTTACTGAATTATTTCAGCTCTACAACATCCCTTTCAATCCAAAAGAAATTTTATTTGGAATCAGATCGATCATGATGTTTACATGAAAGCTTTATAATCTGATTGAGCTATCAATCCAATTACAAATAAATTTTACAACATATCTACTCTGACACAGACCAGAACTTGTACCTAAAAGAAGAGGTAATTCTGTCATTTGGACAAAACCTTTAAATTCTAAATCTCTTACTTGAAAATAAACAGTTGCTGAAGAAGGAGTCCAATTCAGCAATTATAACCACCTCCTATTGTTCTCTCTCTCTCTCTCTCTCTCTCTCTCTCTCTCTCTCTCTCTCTCTCTCTCTCTCTCTCAACACGATGAGAAGTTGTCGCCGGCCGCATCTCTGTGTTGAGAGCTGAATGATTATTGTTGTGGAGTGGCTCATCACAGCTATATGCTAGTCCACAAAAGAGTTTAACGTGTCAGCCCTTGACCCCTTATTCTCAGGTTAGTCACTCTCCAGTGAGCTCAAATTGAATTCAAGCCAGAGAAGCAGAGGCAAATTAAGCACCCACTACATCTGTCTTGGTGACAGAACTGCAGAGATCCTGAGTGCTTCTCAGGGCTTCTCCTCAGAGGTCTGAGCCATCACTATCTAAATTAGTTTTATCACTGCAAGTCGCAGGTCACTGTACTATGAAGTCTTTAGTATTTCTACTACTGGTTGCTATAGTAATAATGCTTATCAGTGGGGGGAGCAAAAAGAAGTAAAGAAGCGAGTGCAGGCAGGTTGGAGTGGGTGGAGAAAGGTGTCAGGAGTTCTGTGTGATAGGAAAATATCAGCAAGAATCAAGGGGAAGGTGTACAGGACAGTGGTGAGACCGGCCATGCTGTATAGTTTAGAGACAGTGTCACTGAAGAAGAGACAGGAGTCAGAGCTTGAGGTAGCCGAACTGAAGATGTTGAGGTTCTCTTTGGGTGTGACAAGATTGGACAGGATTAGGAACGAGTACATCAGAGGGACAGCCCATGTTAGACGTTTGGGGGACAAAGTTAGGGAGGCGAGATTAAGATGGTTTGGACATGTTCAGAGGAGGGAGAGTGAGTATATTGGTAGGAGAATGTTGGACATGGAGCTGCCAGGCAGGAGGCAAAGAGGAAGGCCAAAGAGGAGGTATATGGATGTAATTAATGAGGATTTGAAGCTAGTGGGTGCAAGTGTTGAGGATGCAGAAGATAGGGTTAGGTGGAGAGAGATGATTCGCTGTGGCGACCCCTGAAGGGAAAAGCCGAAAGAAGAAGAAGAAGTGGGGGGAGCAACCAGCTAACTAGCACTTAACAACAAATTACTTTCTTGGAGCTAAAATTAAACTTTCTTTAAGGAGTTTGTACATACATTTCACCAGTGTATATGTGCATTATATTATACAAGATGAATGAGAGGCAGTGTATGCTCTTTGACATGGATCATGTAAGCTATTTGTAGTCACTGCACCATATCACTTGCTATTTGCATAAAGTTAAACTTTTCTTAACATCACCTGACACACCCACATAGAGGTACTAATGGTTGCTGTCGCTCATGTTGCCTGAAGTCACTGATTCCCATTCACAGCAAATCTCTGGTCAGAAGGTCTTTGTACACCATTCAGGCTTAACATTCTGACCACTGATAGGTGAAGTGAATAACACTGATTATCTCTTCATCGCAGCACCTGTTAGTGGGTGGGATATATTAAGTATCATGTGAACATCTTGTCCTCAAAGTAGATGTTAGGAGCAGGAAAAATGATAAGTGTAAGGATTTGAGCGAGTTTGACATGGGTCAAATTGTGATGGCTAGACGACTGGGTCAGAGCATCTCCAAAACTGCAGCTCTTTTGGGGTGTTCCCAGTCTGTGGGATGTGCTGAACAAACAGGTCCGATAAATGGAGGCCCCTCCTCGCAACTTACAGGACTTAAACCATCTGCTGCTAACATCTTAGTGCCAGATACTATAGCACACCTTCAGGGGACTATTGGAGTCCATGCCTCGATGGGTCAGGGACTAAAGGGGGACCAGCACAATATTAAGAAGTTGGTCATAATGTTATGCCTGATTGGTGTATGTGTGAATGTAGTATAAGAATCACTACCATAGAATCAATAATGAAAATAATTTAAAATGTTTACCGCTTCATTTAAAATGACTGTTTGTTAGAGTTAGACAGATTATACTGTTTTTTACTTTATTTTTTCTTGTATCACATCATGCAAACTACATCACACACTTGCCTTGGTGATAATCATTTGTTAATTCTCTGTAATGAGTTTTTTATTGTACCAGCTGAGCCTGTCACTTTTATATGCTGTATATGTAATTAAATTCAGTTTGGTATTTTTAAAATTAAGCTTGATTCTCACCTTCCCAACTGTGAACTGTTATATTCGATCTTTCAGCCTGAAAATGGAAATACACAAGCAAATGTCACTGCTTTTATTCTACAAGCACAACTAGATCTATGATGTTTGTAGGTCTTTTGCAGCTTTGTGATACACAATGACTAAATATCTAATAATACACAGAAATCCTTAAGCAGATTACATATGACCAGGTTTTTATGCTATGAGATGTTATAATCCATCCCACCCCTCTCATATTTTACTAAAAAAGGCAGCAGAGCTCATTTTCTAGGAGTCTCGTTCAGCCCTGCTGCATAAAGAACATCGTTCTTACCTTTCACTGAAACACTGTAGAACAGCTCGTGGCCATGTGATAGATGAACACACTACTGCACAACCATCTGTACATAGGTGTTATATATTATTCACATTTTCACACCTGTTTTATTGCTCCTTTTATCTTTTATTTATTATTTTTACTCTCTTTGAACATCATATGTGTTTTTTATTTAATATTCAGTGTATTTATTCACTATTATGCTGCTATATCAATTTCCCTCAGGAGATTAAGTAAGTCAATCAGTAAGTCATAAATAAGTCAGTCAGTCAGTCAGTCAGTCAGTCTGTCTGTCTGTCTGTCTGTCTGTCTGTCTTGCAATAACCTATAATCTCTATCTAATTGATTCTATTTCTTGTATGTCTTAGTGTGTATGGTTGTGGCTGTGGTAGCTCAGTGGTTACGATGTTAAGCTACTGATTTAAAAGGTTGTGGTTCAAATCCAGAGCCACCAAGCTGCCATTGCTGTGTCCTTAAGCAATACACTTAACCCCTAACTATACAGACATACAGTAAAAGAGATAAATGTAAGTGGATATCTGCTGAATGATTTGAATGGAACCAATACAATTTTAATGACAAAATCCTGAATTTATATAGAACTCCCACAAATGTACTTCTTTAAAATGTAAATATCAAAGGTCTCCATGTTCAAAATGGTCACTAGATATTTTTTTTACTGTGAAAAAAGTTTGTGGAAGACCTGGCATAACATTTGTGTAAAAGGTTCTCTGTTACCTTAAAGCGTAAGTCACAATACGAATAAATGCAGCAGACATAAGGCATCAGGCTTCATACAACACAATTAGATTAGATTAGATTCAACTTTATTGTCGAAACTGCAATGAAATGCAGTTTAGGTCTAACCAGAGTGCAATAGTAGCAAATGCAGGATATACAGTTTGTACAAGATTTAAATAAGTTAAATAAGTGGTAATATGGAGTGATTTACAGAAGTGTACGTACTATGAACAAATATTCAGATTTACAGAAGGATATGTGCTGTAGCAAAATATATGGCTATTACTATAAACAGTAATTTACAGATATGTATGTTCTATGAATATAATATACAAATGAATATACAGATATATATATGTATATACAATGTAAGGCAATGGTGAGCAGCAATGCAAAAAAAAGAAGAGCAAGTGTGCAAATGAGCATAGTTTTATGTAACAGTCCATTAGTGCAATAACTAATTGTGGGGTGAGAAATGAGCAAATGAGCAAAAGTGATCATAGGTCTTTGTGTAGACAGTCCATTAGTGCAATAACGAAGTGTGAGGTGTGTGTGTGTGTGTGTGTGGGGTGGAGGTTGGCAGTAGAATGAAGGACAGTAGGATCAGCGAGGGGCAGAGTTCAATAAAGAGACAGCTCTAGGAAAAAAGCTGTTTTTTAGTCGGCTGGTCCTGGTCCGGAGGCACCTGAAACGCCTGCCGGAGGGTAGAAGTGAGAACAGTCTATGGGCGGGATGAGAGGAGTCCTTAAGAATGCTGCGAGCTCGACGCAGACAGCGTTTCTTGTGGATGTCCTCCATGGCAGGAAGTGGAGTCCCTGTGATGCGCTGGGCGGTTTTCACTACCCGCAGCAATGCCCTGCGCTCTGCAACAGAGCAGCTCCCATGTGACACAGCTGGTCAGGATGCGTTCTATCATGCAGCGGTAGAAGTTCACCAGGATATCCGAGGAGAGCTGATTTTTCTTTAGTGTCCTCAGGAAAAAGAGGCACTGGTGAGCCTTCTTGACCAGGCTGGAGGTGTTGGTAGTCCAGGACAGGTCCGCCGAGATGTGGATCCCCAGGAACTTGAAGCTAGAAACGCGTTCAACAGCCATCCCATTGATGTGGATGTTGACGTGTGTGACTCCTGTCTCTTTTCTGAAGTCCACAATAAGCTCCTTTTTTTTGGAAGTGTTAAGGAGCAAGTTATTGTCATTGCACCATGTGGCTAGGTGCTGGATCTCCTCCCTGTAGGCAGTCTCATCATTGTTGGTGATGAGACCAATCACTGTAGTGTTATCTGCAAACTTGATGATGGAGTTAGATCCATTCACAGGCCTGCAGTCAGAGGTGAAGAGGGAGTAGAGGAAGGGGCTCAGCACACAGCCCTGTGGTACACCAGTGTTGAGTGTGATGGTGTTGGAGCAGATGGAGTCCGATCGAAAGTTCCTGGGTCTGTTGGTCAGGAAGTCCATGAAGCAGTTTCATGTTGAGTGACGCTGAGTCGAATCTCCTCCATTTTGTTCACCAGTGACTGAACATTGGCGAGAAAGATGCTGGGTAAAGAGAGCCGGTGTGGTGTTAGCTTTAGCTTAGCTTTCACTCCACCACGCTTCCCCCGCCTTTGTTTACGGTCTCGACGCCGCCTGTGAGCACTTCGGCCCGGCCGGGTAGAGTGAGCAGCTTCGGGTGATCAGCTATCTCAGGAAGGAGTTGAAGATTGTCAATAAAACAATAAAATCACAGTGTACTGAAAGCTTGTAACGGTCATTCATATGAATTCTCAATTCTGTAACAAATTTGCAGTGGCATTTTCAAGCAAGTAAATCAGAGAGTAAATCCAGGTGAGAAGTTGGTACTAGGTATGTATTTCAAAAACAGTTTTCTTCATTTGAAAATAAATGCCAGAGATACATTTACAATGCAACAGCACCACAGTCCCCAATTTAAAAAAAAAAAACAAAGACAAAATTCAGAACCATTTTTATTAAACATCTTCAAACCCTTTTAAAAAGAATAACATTATGTGCTTCAGCAGATTGAATACCAGATATGGCCAAAAGTAATCAGCCAAGCATGAAGACAACACAGATAATTTCACCACTTTAATTGCATTTAGACTTCTGAAAGCCAGAAAGGGGAAGTATTTTCCATATCGTTTGTACTAAAGTTGCTCATCCTTATACAACATTCAGAAAATTTATAGTAGCCGAAGAAACAGAAGCCGAAGAAACTTGTCAAAGGTTTGCCAATTGTTTTGCTTAAGGAATTATAGGAAATTAGTTAAATGAAGCTCATAGCAGTGTAATGTCATTTTATATACACTCACCATTCACATTAATATGAACTCTTGTACATCTGCTCATTTATGCAGTTATACAATTAGTAAATAATGTAACAGCAGCACAATGCAACTTGTGCAGATACAAACCAAGTATTTCAGTCAATGTTCACATCAATCATCAGAATGGGGACGTGTATGACCTCTGCTCTTTTTTCTGCTTTTCAAGAAGTATTGATCTTCTAGGAATATTCACACACAAAATCTCTAAAGTTTACAAACACAGAATGGTGTGAAAAAAAAGAAGGAAATAAAACTATTGAGTGAGCAACAGTTCTGTGGATCGGAGGTCCCAAGAAGGAAATAACAACTTATGTAAACTGTGGTGAGAAGAAAAGCATCTTAGAATGTGCAAAACTTTGACCCTTGAGGCGGATCTGCTACAACAGCTGAAAGCCACATCAGGATCTACTCCTTTAGGCCAAGAACAAGAATCTGAGGCTATCATGGACACAGACTCACACAAACTGTGCAGTTAAAGATTAGTAACGAAATAAATCCCAGTACTTGCATACTTTTTTGCATAGTATAAGTAGGCAAATTATTATATGTAACCTAGGTTTTGTGAATAATAAAAACAAGACTATGGTGTAACACCTAGCTGTAAGAGCTTTTGTGGTTTGTTGTGTCTTTACGCGCGCACACACACACACGTTATTTGTTGAGTTGGCAGTGTGATTTGGATCATTGTCTTGCTGCATGATGAAGTTCCTCCAAAATAGATTGGCTGCATTTCTTTATAAAATGGCACAGAAGAATTCCGTAGACTTCAGAATGTTTTCTGCTGCTATCATGAGCAACATCATCAATACAGATTAGTGAGTTTGTTCCAGAGCGATCATGCAAGCCCAAATCTACCTCCACCGTGCTTAACCAATAAACTTGTATATTATGGACCACAAATAGATTCTTTCTGCACTTTGGTTATTCCATCACTTTGGTAGAGATTTTTGGAACTTTTATGGCGCTTCTATGTACGTCTTTGAATTCCAGTAAGACCTGTTTCTTGCTGGTGATGAGGGGATTGGATATTGTGGTATAAACTCCATATTTAAGCTCCTCTTCTTGTGATTCCTTCACCCGTGCCATGAGGCCACTGATTATTCGAGCTCTCACAATGCATTCATTAACAACTCTTACCTCATTCCATGGCTTGTTTAATACACCAATGGTTTCATTCTTTTTTTTCTGAGCTAGCTAAACCTAATTCTTGTTTTAAATCTAACTAATTTTCCTTCTTCTCACATATAGTGTAAACCCGAATAAACAAAGATTGTCTATGTGCTAGCCTCTACCAACATGCAGATTATCTGCACTTCCTCCTTTTGACCACCAGACAGCACCAGCATGCAGTGTTGAACAGCTTCACATTACTTTTTTTTTTTTTTTTTAAAGTTGTTAAATCTGGCTTTATTCAAAATGCATCTTATCTAGTCCAAACTTAAGTTTCTCTAGTTTCTGCACAATTTGTTCCTTTCAATGTGTCAAAATTTCAACTGAGCAACAGGCCTTTATAAATAGACCTGCACAGATTTTAGATAGCCATCATTTATTAATGAGCCATGCTTTAATGTGTCTTTCTTTATCTAGGTACTGGATTTAAGAAGTCCTATCACTATAAATAAATAATGTTTTCTTTTAAAGGCAAAAGTGTATTGCTGCCTTCAAGAAATAATTTCAAAATAACAAGTACATGAGTATTCAGTTTAAGTGAAAATCCATTTAAGTTTAAGTAACATCCGAAAGAAAGACTCAATTGCTATTAACAGTCCATATGTACTGTGAATGCCACGGTGTTCAATGTTGCACAAGCTGTAGTTATAAAATACAAGTGAGAAAACAGTGCTTTGCTAAGAATTTGACTACAATCAAAATTGAACTCAATAATGAGGTTCAAATCAGAAAGCACAATCCAGACTAGTACATTCTTAGATTACCCTACTTCAGAAAACAGCCTATTACAAAAGATAGGAAAGGATTATAGAAACAATTTACACACTTGAGGGTCAGCAGGGGAATAAGACACACCATACCTTTGTCTCAAGTTACTCAGAGGTCTTGATTAAATTAGGTCTGAATATCTGATGGTAACACTAAAGTTGAAAATGCATTACATCACAAAACCACTTTGGTGAACTTGTATATACAGGCCTATATATAAAAAAGTGTCATATAAAAGTATATCTTTAAAAAGTTAAATAGTAGAAAGTATTGCACAGTGTTGAGAGATTTCAAGAAGGAAGGACTCTTGACTGTGATAGCATCACAGTAGCGATGCTTAGGGCTTTCTGCGTCTGAAAGACAAAACATGAGATTTTGTTCAGTTAAGTGCTCAGTAGAATTTTTGTTCAATGGTTGGACTAAATGCAAGCGGGAAATACGATTAGAAAAATAACTTACTTTGGATATCCATGATGTTGATAGCCAGGTCCCAGGTTCGAGCCAGCCCTCATCTCCACAGCCACAGCACACTAAATAGGGCAGAAACAAAAGAGTGGGTTTGAGCAGCCATAATAATCTGCCATTAAACTGCCATTTAAAAAAGGCAGAACACTCTTACCCTGGTCTCTACATCTGTCCAGTCACCATCCTTACGCTCATCCTGACGGTTTTCTGATGATCTCCTTTTACGGCTATAGCAAAACACATACATAGCATAGCTTAATGTGTGAAATACAGTGACCACTTTATGATCTTCTGTATACAATACACAATGTGCTTTTGTTGTGCTTTTCTAATATTCACCTTGGACCAACAGCATTTTCTTGTTTTAGTGTTTCAATATCAGTGAACTGAACCGCTTGTCCACCACTTCTAGTTTTGAACACTTCACCCTGAAAAACAAACATCTTATTGGTTGGGGACTTCAGGTATTTGCCCATCAAATGCTAAACAGGCTAAATTAGACATGTCAAAGCACCTTAATGAGCTTAGTTTGGATCTCTCCATCAGAGGCCACTTCCTGGTGTGTCAGCATGTATTTGTCACACTTGGACAGGGCTTTCTCGCTGGGAGTATTAACCTTGATGGAATTGGGAACGCTAGGCTGCATGACCGTGTCAAGTTCCACGTTGGTGGTAGGTTTGTGATCTACCCATCTCTCACCACCAGCTGATTGTGAGCGCCTGTGCAGAGGCCGAACCGCCGGCCCAGTCTATAAAACCAAAACATGCATCAGTCAGGATACAGCCCAGACAGCAGGTTAGTGCAAAGTTCTAACGTTCTATCAAAGCATAGACTAAGCATGCTACAAACACTTACAGAAAAGCAAAAGTAGTCCAATACACATTCTAGATAAATCTACATTCTATATGAGAAATGGTGGACTGGCAAGCCATAATATACACTAGGATTCTGTTTCTCAGTGCTCAAGAGATGACTGGCTTTAAAGGTGGGGTGCACGATGTTTGAAAGCCAAAGCTGACATTTGAAATCACCAAAACAAACACGCCCCTAACCCAAATGGGTGTCACCCCGTTTTAGTTCCGCCCCACACATACATACATAACCCAGGCAACTATTACAGCAGAACCTGCTGGGTTCTATGGGTACTATGGTAATACAAATGTCTTTTTGTAGTACTGTGTTGTACCGTGAAAGGTTTAGCTCCATTTCAAATGGAAGACGTTCAGTTCTCTCCAGCACTGGAAAGCTGATCCTATATTAACACGGGTCCTGCTTCTTGCCTTATCGTAAGCCTTTCTTCGCATTTCATTTTTATCCGCCATGTCAATGTTTAAATCGCTTTCTGCTAATGTCCAATGTGAACACTCTCTCCGCCGCATATTGACAAGACACGCCAATTTCTGCTCATTGGCTAAACGTTTGTTTTGTTTCTCGGCCCGACTCAGTTTTCTGAAGCATATTTTAAACATCGTGCACCCCACCTTTAAAGTAGAATGCATTTAATTTGGTTAAAGTGCAAAACGGGACATAAAACATGGCCACGTAATAATTAGCAGCACACAATGTATAGAAGTGCAGCCATCAAGCAACACATTTAAAAACAAAGATTTGCAAGCACTATGTTAGTATCAAGGCAGCACTACCCTACAACTACAGCATGATACAGCACTGACCCTGTAACCACTCTCCTCTAGGTCTGCATCTGCTGAGTAAACTGGCACCTCATAGTCTCTGGCCCAGCATCTGCCTTTCCTCCTGCTAAGGCTTCCAGGAAGACCCTGAACTCTGCTTCTACCCTGGGGAGGGGAGGGGCTGCCCTGCCTATTGGCCTGTGGTGTTCGCTGCTCCCATTCTGAGATGCAGGAGGCCACAGACACACTGCTAGTGCTGGAAGAAAGCGGGGCTTCCCTGACAACTTTGTGATGGATATATTCTGAGGCCTGACAGGAAAAGGGAGCAGTGAAATTAGACTGCACACATTTCAGTTAGTATACATGGATCACATGCATGTCATTTGTTTAAGAAACAAACAGTATGAAAGCACATGTTCTGTAACTGACTCTGAAATTTTGTGCACAACTTGATGCTAATCTTATAGACAAGAGTGAAGCAAATGCAAAAAAAGCATAGGTTATAAATTAATGACATACAGGCATCGGTGAAGGCGAGGCAGATCTCTTTGCAGGAACTCTGTCCTTTTCTCTGGAAGGTCGCTGGGGTTTATCTGGTCGTGTGTCTGGTCGTGTGTCTGCCTTGCTCTCCGTTACTATAGCTTTGAGCTGCTTTAGCTTTTCGTCCTTTACCCAAAGCTTGTTCTGCATTTCCAGTTCCTTGGCATTTACCCGCCTCTCCTGAAAATGAACACAAAGATTCAAGTCAAAACCTGCCCAGAATTTAACCCGCTTTAGAGGGTAACACAAGGCCCAGGCAAAATCACATCCCAGGAAACAGACCAACAGTGTATGAAATATTCTAATTTAATAAAGAAATTGTCAGATAGCAGAGTGTACACTGGCAGACGATACTGAAATAAATGTACATCTATGAGAAACAATCAAATGTTCATCAGTTTAACCAGAACATTTTCAAATATAGTCAACAAATGAGAAGCAAACATAGTAAGTCTACTCACACACTCCTTCTGCCACCTGAGCTTTTCGTCCGAGACAAACCCTTGCATACGTGCCTCCATTCGTTTCTTTTCGGAAAGCTCCCGCTGCAACCTTTGTTCTCTGCTCTCTAGCTCCTGCTGTAAGGTGCGCTTATCCTCCTCATAGATATTTGTAGTTTTCTGCAGGATGTCAATCTGGACACCAAGAAAGCAGGCTTAAGCTCGCAACCCATGTAACTTACAAAGAGTATACAGCTGTTGGTTTGATCCTTCAGAATTACCTTGTACTCCAGCATCTTGGATTTCTTCTCCAGGCGATCAATCTCATTTTTCTGGTTCTGGATCATTTTGTCTTTCTCACCCAGCTTGCTCCGTTGGTCGTGGATAAAATTCTCTTTGGAAATCAGGTTGCCATCGAGTTCTTGAAGCATTGACTTCAGCATATTGGCTATAAATAGAATAAATAAGTTGTATGTGCCTTCAAAATAGCATAATGCAAAATTATACTGATAAAAAAAATACATACCTGATTTGTTGTACTCTTCAGTCATCATCTGACGGATCCTATGCCGCTTCTCCAAGGCCTCAATTAATCTAGGAAGTGTATGGTCATCTGTAGGGTCAGAGATTTCACAGGAAGGCAGTGGAGGCATATTTTGCAACAGCTGGTTCAGGCTTGTGGAAGGTTCTGGACAGAAAATTCCAATCATTAATAACAACTTCCTCCCTGCTTAGAGATGACATTCTGTACAAGAGAATAAGCAATACCGGCATCTACGGGGCCTCCACGTTCCTCTAGCCGACGAGACAGTTCCTCTTTGAAGGCCTGGTTTCTCTGTCGGCGTCCTGCAGCAAAGCCATAGATGGGCCTATCAACAGGTCGTGCCACTTCTACTTCTTGTGTCATCTCAGCAAACCGCATCACCAGCTGACACGTGCAAAGAACACAATTACAGAACAACAATACTGAATGTCAGAATTCAAAACACAAACGTTATCAGTATTAGCTTACCATCGTTTCTTCATAATCATCAGCCTTAGGGTTCACACAGACCACCATTCTGACTTTCCCCTCACCATCAAAATAGTTTTTAAACAGATGGGTCACCTTAGAGTCTCTGTAGGGAACCATCTGAGAAAAAAGGTGTACATTATTACACCACAACACCACACCATTCAATAAATGGGGAGGGGAAGGGGTGGGGTTGTACCTTATTTGTTCCACACATCTGATTCTCTCTGAGCACTTCAATGCATGTGCGAAGAGTCATCAGAGACTGATTGATGTTGCCTGGAGAGAAACAAAATGACCAGTGCATTGCATATTAAACACAGGCTTTAGAATTTTAAGAAAGATCTACTTTTTCCAATGGATACAACTAACCTGCTTCCCGAAGGCGACTGCCCTCTGCACGGGTTCTGCTTGTGCGTTCACTGCCAGCCAGATCCACCAGACACAACTGACTCACATTCACCTGGTTCTTATCCTGCAAGTAAATTAAAAAAAATTAGAAAAGGGTCAGATTGTCCTAAACCCTTCCTTTAATCAATTGTGCATGTATGCATAACTGTTTACCTGAAGGATATTGTCTCCATCTGCATCCAGTGGGGCTTGTGCAAGTTTAATGATGAAGACACTGTGTGATCTGCTGGACTCACGGTTTAACTGAGTGTTTGCAATCCTACGCTTCTTTTGACCTGGTGGCCAATATTTAAAATAAAAAAAAAAATAGTAATTAATAGGGGAAAATATAATCAGTGTTGGAGAGGATATTGTGTACAGGAACATCAACTGCAGGCATTTCAACTCACCTCTCCAAAATACTTCAAACGCTTCCTCTGTTGATTTCACTTCAAGTTCTGTGCATCCAGCCACATACATGTTGTGGTTTTGATCTTCACGTAAAATCTTGGACTGTGGTGGTCTAAAAGAACCAAATACAACAGCAACAAACTTTATGTTTAGAGGTAAACAAGGACCAAAAAAATAAAAAAAAATTATAAAAAGCCATGCTGCAATGGGTGGTAAAGTTGCAAAGCATTGTCTAGAAGCTAAAAAGCAGCGGGGAAAAGCTTAGCATTGCACACCACAAGTACACAGTGACGGCTGACAGGATATTTTGCTAAAGATTCTGTCTATCTACAGGCGTTATCCACTGGTCACGTACATGAACTCAGTGTTGAGCCTCAGAGGAGTCCCTGCACCATTCCACCTAACAAAGGAACACAAACATTTAAACTGCAAAGCTTAAAGTATGATAGATACTTATTAATGTCCAAAAAGAGAAGGTTGAGAGAAGTAGGGCCATGTTCTTAAGAGCGCATTTATCATATACAACCAGAGCCTCTATTTGTCATACATGTACATGTTAATCATTACTTTTGCATATATAAATAAAAGCAAACAAAATCCAAAATAAGCAGCAGCATACAATGATCTTACTTGGGCCTAATTGGGTCATAAGGCACCTCCTCAAGGAGATCATAGATGTAGTTATTGTATATCTCTATGTAAGAGACAAACACACTGTAGCTACTGTCTTCATCCACCGCTGAAGCCTTACAAGCTTCTTCTGGATTGATCATGTCAGCAAACTCTGGATCAACTCTTTGCCTGCAAAAAAAAAAAGAAAAAAAAAAGATGAGAAGATGATGAGACAGGGTAATTTGACAAAAAATAATCTGTCGACACATCATGTTAAGATTGAAGTGTTATGTGCCTTGAGGATGGAGTCTTTGGTACAGATGACTGACTCTCTTGTTTCTGTCGTTCCAAAAGAGCATCCACTTGGTTTTGCACTTCCATGCCATTCTTATCATCTGGCTTAAAGACCTGAAAAATAAACCAACAAATAATTAAATAAAGTGAAGTACACATTACAGAACACCACCAAAGGAAAGAGGAAATGAAAAAAATAAATAGATAAAACACTGCAAAATTTCTACATACAAATCTTTTGGCCTGGTAGGGACCAATGCTGTTGAAGATCATGTCCAGAGAGCGGGGCAGCAGCCCACCTTGGCCAGGGGAACCAGTCATTGTGTAGGTTTTTCCACTGCCAGTGACACCATAGGTAAATAGAAGACCTAATATGGAAAAGGGCAAAAGGCACAAGTGCATCAATATTTTATAAAATGAAACCATTTCATATTTACTGCCAAGTGAATTATTCAGTACCATTTTTGCCATGAATAAGATCTTCTACAAGAGGTTTTGCAACATCCTCAAACAATTCCATCTGTGAGGTTTTAATTCCAAAAACCTTCTTGAAGGAATACTGGGTCTGAAAAAACAAAACAAAAATTGCTACAATGAGCACATATTGGATTATATACAAATAACAGATACCACACCAGGAGGCCAGAGTGTAATATTTTTCTATAACAGCCTGGTATGAAGCGTTATACTGATTATTTGGACTATGTTTTAAGGCACTCACAGCATCAGTCATTTCATTTAGACTAAAACACATTAATTCATTGTCATGTTCATCATTTGATTGTGTTCAAATTGTGAAGAGCATCACAACAAACTAGTATGACTTCCAAAGTAGGTGAACACAAATTTTGCAATGTCTTGATTACACCATGCATATTAAGCATCGGGCATCCAGTTGTTCAGGTTTATCGGATCCTGTCCTATCTTTGGTCAAAAAAAAAAAAAAATGAATCACAGATTGTATGGCAAATGGTCAATGCTTAGAAAAATAGCTGAATATGAATTAAAAAAATTTACACGTATATATATCATTTACTTGGTCTCTTATTGGGATTTTACATATTTTGTTCATTAAAAAAAATGCATGTGTGTAGCATAGCATATCTCTTTGAATGAATTATATACACAAGTATCAATCCACAATAAGTGTATTAAAAGTTAGTTAGTTGCTATAATTTACTGCCATGTCAGCTACTGAAGAAGTGTATTAAAAGATTCACTTATTAAATCTGTAACATTTACATATACTAACTCTGTTGAGACTGTTCCAAGAGATCAGGAGTTTCTGATATAACCAAAGCAGCCCACCTTTTACCAACCATGAGATTTGTGTGTCAATTGAGAAATACACAAATACTCAAATGATTGAGATCATCAATGCATTGTATAGACGTGTTAAACTTTGTCATCAAACACCTATTCCCGCTAGCCAAATTGAATCCAAATCATATACACCCACAATCCCTTATATATGTAATCATCATCTTGTATGTTCAACATTGAGTTGAACTTTTGTAGTCTTGGTGTCTTGAACCGTACAAGGGTTTATCGTTCGTACTGGCTGTTGTGTAGTTTTAGAATTCTGTAATTATCGTAGGCATCAGCTGGGGATATCTAATAGAATGTTGCCATTAATTAAATCTTCACAGAGTCTAGCTGGAGCTGGTAGATCTCTAGATGCGTTAACATTCTATCAGAATGGCAACACAATGGCGAGATTTTCAAACCACGAATATGCACAAACCTCTTTAAACTCCCCATTCCTGTTGGCTTTGAGGCCATCAGGGGCATGGAGCTGGATGGTAGAACTGCTGATCACCTCAATGCAACACTCTTCATTCTCTGCACCCAGTGGACGCACACGACAGTACACCTGCGCACACACACACTTATTAAAACACCTTCTATTGCCCATTAGTAATAAGCTCAGAATCAGCACACATGTACTCACCCCGACAGGATCCTTCAGGTTGTTTGTAGGTTTTTTAGGAGGAGCTCTTCTGGGGGTTTTACCCTTTCTGTAATTAAAAAAAGAAGAACTAAAAAAAAAGCCGAATGAAGAAACCTAAATGCTAAGATGTATAATACAATAAAACATAACCGAAAAACAACTTTTGTTGGAGATTTTGTTTGATTTCCTTTTGTTTTTCTTGCTCGATTGACATCAGTGTATAAATTTAGCTCGCACATAAACATAAAAGTAAATCAACACTAAAAGGTTCCCAGGTGAAAAAAAACACTAAAATAAGATTAAATTAATGGCTTTGGGTTATAAAATTTACCTAGATTTGTTCCCTAGCAACTATCCTGACCAGTCCAAGATGGCTGAACCTAAGTGTTTTCTGTTTTTACACATTCTCCTTACTACTAAACGAGAAGGCGAAACAGAAAACACGAGCATTTCTCACAAATATTTCCCAAAGGAAAAACTTTTCAATGAAATAAAGCCCGATACTCACACTGGCCTTAGCATCTTAGCTTCTTTTTGTCCCGACGCCGTTAGCTTAGCTTCCTGTTCTCCACTCACAGAAATTCAAAGTTCGCTCTCTTCGTCAACCGACAAACATATTTTTCAAATCGCTCCAATCAGAGCTCAGCAAAAGTTCACGTGCATACAGGACACCCCGCCTCTGCTTCTTACGTCATATCCGCTATGCTGGGTCGATTGTTTACAATCTACAGTCTAGTCTAATCTTTTCATCATGTTTTTTAGATTTAAATTATAACTAAATTGTTTATTGGTCAAAATTCAAATCATAATTAAAATAAAGCAAACTACACTAAAAGTTAACATCGAGCTGAGAAAAAAAACAAGAGGGTTAAAATAAAAGTACATTAGCAGAGAGAATAACTCACTGTTGTTTAACTCTTAGCGACCTACTGAGATGGGAACCAAGGACGCTCATTATTTTGAGGACAACAACCTCAAAACAATTCAATACGACATTTGTCGGACTGTATGTTTATAATCACACCCTCCAGTGTCACATGTATGAGGATGAGGTTCTCCTTTGAGTCTGGTTCCTCTCAAGGTTTCTTCCTTTACCATTCAAGGGAGTTTTTCCTCCCCACAGTCGCCTGAGTCACCTCAGACTTGCTCAGTGGGGATAAATACATACACATCTTAATATATCTAATATCAATATTGACTTTTTTATTATATTAAGCTTTCTATTATTCTTTATAATAACCATTTGTTCTATGTTTGTGTTCTGTAAAGCTGCTTTGAGACAATGTCAATTGTAAAAAGCGCTATACAAATAAATTTGAATTATTTTCTATCTTATATGCTTGCAATTTAACTATAATGGTGACATTGTCCTGAAAGGATAATGTGGTGAAGATATCAAATTGGTTTCATTGGGCTGAGAAATATTAAATGAGGAAAATTACTAATATTGTCTTGTTTGAAACATTCTTTCAAATATCGATTTAAAACTGATATTCCAATCACGCTAATAAAATCCTTAGAAATCCTAATAATGCAGTACAACATCAATTAAAACAGTTTATTTATAAAGAAAATAAATAGTATACAAAGTAACAGAATTTCACAGAAATTAAATATACATAAATATTTAAGGCAATTAAAAAAACAATCATATACTGAGTGACAATTGTAAACACAATCCATTGAAAGGCACAGCACAAATCCTCATTTCTTTTTTTTCCAAATTTGCACAAATCCTACTTAACAGAGCTCCAACAGGAGATCCCAGTAATTAACACAGAGAGAGAGCATTGTCTTGTGTGTGTAGAGGTCTTCAGTCCATAAAAAAAAAAACCTTCACCTTAATTTTTCCTGTCTTAAAATAAAACATGTGTTTGCATGCTGTGAGTCAGAAACTGCAGCAAAATGTGACCTTTTCAAATCATTGTCCTTCCAAATCTGTGTGGAGAAAAGTGCCTTACTGAAGACATAGATTATACATAGACTGCAGGCTGCACAAAGCAATGCTGCGCCCACTGTGTTGCTGAAGGTTATGGGATGTGAATGAGTCAGAAGCCATTGCTTCCGTAAGGTCATGTCTAACTCAACTGCACTGAGCTGGAAGTATGTGCCAACAATGGCGAAGACATGAAAGAGCTGGTGACTGTGTCCTGTGGGGGGGAAAAAGCCCACATTAAAGCAAACAACTAACATAAGTGATTGGATAACTGCAGGAATGTGTAAGTGTTCCTAATAAAGTGCTAGGTAAGTGTGTACTGTATAATTTGTGATTATATATAAAGGTGTGTTCAACTGATTGTTAAAGAGTACCTATATAATCAAAACTCCCAGGTGCCAGGCGTTCGGGTAGGTGTGAGGCAAAGAGGAATCCTGTAAGTAGTGCCAGTGCAGCATGCTGGTAGTGAACTATTGTGGCTTCATTAACCGTGCAATCCTCTCCAACACATACAAAAATCTGCATGGCCAGACAAGTTAATCAAAATGATATCTGGAACACAGAACTGACAATTCCATAAGATATCTAATAATGATGAATAATGAGGTCTGGCAAGAACCCACCCTATAGAATAAAGGGATATTATCAAAGAAATATGGATATGCAAAGGACAAAATCCGCAGAATTTTCCCTAGTTTCACTCGTCTTTTCTCAACAGGCCTATGAAAAAAATAGATTCAAATATTAAAAGTATAAAATATGTCATTTCAAACATATGATTAGGAAATTGACAAGTCAAGTTACCTCGTATTTATATGGTAGTTGTACTCAATAAAAGGCAATCCAAGCCTAAAAAAAAGAAAGTACTGATTATAGTTTAAATGTGGAAAATTTCAAAGCAGTGTTTTATTCTGTATCATCTACTTTACCTTGAGTAACAGGCCAGTCCAGTGGAGAGGACAGAGTTGAGCATGGCAGCAGGAATGTAGTACTTATGGAAAAAGCTGTTCACCCATTTCTCAGGAAATATATAGGAAGAGTACGTAATGGCAGAACCTAGACATTCAAATCAAAAACATAAATAATCGCTTTGGTTAATTACAACAGAGTAATTTTGAGCAAATCATTTCTTTTGATCTGTAACATTTTAGTATAATTTGAGACGTCATTAATTCATTTTTATAAATCAGTATTCAACACATGATGAATTCCAACCTGACCTAAGCTGTAGAAGCTTAATGCTCCGTAGTCGAAGAAGAAGCAGATGTGTCTGGCACGTTCAGACATGGTACTGAAGGTGTGTGCACAGCTGGAAGCCAGGGGGTACAAGCAGCAGGACACCTGGAAAACCAGAAGAGGCCAACAGTAGGAGTCCTGCCAGTCTTCCTCTATTAGTACCATAAGGAGCTTCCACAAGAAGAACCTAGCAAAGCAGCACATTTAACCATTTCTATCTTCGAAAGATTTACTCATCTTAGATTACTTCTACTAAAGAATACATAATAAAGTGACAGTAAATAATTTACAGGAGTTATTTACATTCTAAATTAGGTTTTGTAAAGACCTGTAAAGAACTGATATCCTTTCTTGGATGTGTACTCTGGAATCAGTGACAAAACAGTATGTGAAAGTAGAGAATGCAGTATTTGGCTGTAATATTTGATGGACAAGTGACAAATATTCTTCAGTCTACATGGTCATAGTTGCATCTCAGAGGTAGCCATAAATCATAACAGTGATAGCATTTACTAGATAAATGGCCCCCTATTCTCATGGATATAAAAAAATAAAAAGGAAAGTTGAAAGAAAAGGAACATTGTTTGTCTAGGAACATTTCTACATTGTTCTTTTGGGAACCACCCAAAAGAATAACTGGACACAAAAGTTCATATGTCATAATAAATTTCTGTTTTGTTAAATGCTCAATGTTAGTCAGTCAGAAGGTGTTGATTCATTTTCTATAACTTCATGACTCCAGCTGTGAAGTTTAGGTAACCTAAAACATTATTGTTTCTACAGTAACAGCTTACACAATAATATATTTTCAGTAGGTCCATATTCATGGCTTGGATTTTACTGTCAGAAGCCATTCATTCAACATATTGAAATTGTAACTGATTAATTAATGACTAAAAAAATTCTAAATTGAAGTTGTTGTGGTATAAAGGAAACTTCAGGACATGCTGTTATTGGAAAATTGCCAGGCTTCTCTAATTTTGTCCAATTGCCTTAGACAGCACACCACATCATGTATAATTTGTGAAATAAAGGTACTGTGTTCATACCATGTAGGAAGAAAGTGGGTCCAAATGTTTAGGGTTTCGTTAGTTAGCTGGAAGATGCTAAGAACACAGTCTTTTGCTGAGCTATATGGATACCGATACCCAGATATGATCCCATCCTCATGGAACACCTGAAAATGAAGACTATGTAATGAAAGAGTATGTAATCAATGATGATCAAATATCTGAGCTGTAAGGAAAAATTAACTAGCACTATAAAGGATAACTGTAGTGAAAAGAAAAAAAAGAGACCTCACAACATTACACATTGTGAACAGACATGTACTGCTCATATTAAAACTCTCTAAAACAAACAGACATTAGATCTGTGTAAAAAAAAAAAAAAGGCTGCTTTAGCACAGCAATAGACTTAGAAAGCTGTTCATTACAAAATGAGATGAACTTACTTTTGGAACTTGGTTGATGGTTAAGACTCGAGGTAGTTTGATAAGGCTCAACATAATCCACTAACAGTCAATACAAACACTGAAAAGTTGAGAGAAACTGGCTTGAACTGTGCTTATAATGTCCTCTTTACTTGCTCCACCTTTTTCATAGATCACCCAGTGTACTTATCCCCCTGTGCATATAAACCTGATGGGACAGAGCAGACAAAAGACAATCATACAAAAAAGAGCAAGAAATAAAATATTGTTAAAAATTGTTTGATTTACTTCCAGTAAAGTGGAGGATGTTAATATTAATCCAAAGCTTACTACCTGCACCTTTATTTTAAGTAGATAAGTCACAGACCTTGACTATGACACAGGCAAAGCAAATGTATACATGAAAGATCTTACGTAGGCCCTTTTACAAGATTCTTTTACAGTGTGGTGTTCAATTTGCCTGACACACACACACAAGATTCAGCCATAACATTAAAACCACTGGGGGGACTGTCCTGTCACCATTCTTGTTCACTCTGTACACCTCAGACTTTCAGTACAACTCTGAATCATGTCCCTGCAGTGGTGGAGTGCATTAGGCATGGACAGGAGTTGGAGAACAGAAACGACTGTATAACTTTGTGGACTAGGAATTACCTGCTCCTAAATGTGATGAAGACCAAGGAGATGGTGTTGGACCTCAGGAGCATAAAAACTTTGATTAAACCCATAATCATCATGAGTGAGACGGATGGAATTATTGCTAACTTCAAATATTAGGGTGTACAATTAAACAACAGACTGGAATGGAGGAATAACACAGACACTGTATACAATTAGGGAATGAGTAGACTAATTTCTGAGGAAGTGCAGATATTTCAGTTTCTGGAGATCTTCTTCCACTCTGTGGTGGTGAATGCCATTTACTGTGTTCTAGTCTGCTGGGATGGCAGCATCAGTGACAGGGATTCCAGATATCTTGTGTGCGCGTGCGTGCTGTACAGTATCTTGTTACTGACCATGCTGCTATAACACACAAATATCCCTTATGGGATCAATAAAGTATACAATTTTATCCATCTATCTGACAGGTGGACTAAATTAAATTGTTTCTCTTGTTACAGTGGCACCTCTCAGGAGATGGAATATATTATACAGCTTGTGAACAGTCAGTTCTCAATGCTGATGTGTTGGAAGCAGGAAAAATGGGCAGGTATAAGGATCTATCTTTGACAAGGGGCAAAGTTGAATGGGTAGACAACTGGGTCAGAGCGTCTCCAAACAGATCTTGTGTGGTGTTCCTGGTATGCAGTGGTTAGTATATACCAAAAGTCGTCCAAGGAAGGACAATTGCCGACAAGGTCATAAGTGTGCAAGGCTCATTGATTTGTGAAAGCTAATTTGTCAGGTCCAATCCTACAGAAAAAGCTACAGTAGTAGAGTTTTCTGAAAATGTTCATATTGGCTATAATAAGACCACGATTGGAAGTTGCTGCATATGGATCTGTGCAGACTTAGACCAAAAGCACCCATGCTGACCTCTGTCAACCACCTACAATGTCTATGTGAGCATCAACTGGACCATGGATCACTGTAAGAATCACATGAATCACATTTTCTTTTCCATCATGTGGATGGCTGGGTGCATGTTTGTGGCTTCCTAGAGAAAAGATAGAACCAGGATGCACTATGAGAAGAAAGCAAACAAGCGGAGGCAGTGTGCTGCCCTGAGCAATGTTCTACTGGGAAACCGTTGGTCCTGGCATTCATGTGGGTGTTACTTTGACATGTACCACCTACCTGATCATTGTTGCAGCCCAAGTACACCCCTTCATGGTAACTGTCTTTCACAATGGCAGTGGCCTCTTTCAGCAGGATAATACCCACTGCCAGACTTCACTGCACTGGTTGGAGAAACATGACAAAGAGTTCAAGGTATTCACTTGGCCTCCGAATTCTCCAGATCTGAATGTGATCAAGCATTTGTGAGATGTGCTGGACAAACAATATATAACATTAAGCAGATGGTTTTCATGTTATGGCTGATCTGCATGATTATATTCTGTATAAATACACATTTTATTTAAGCTGTATAAAAATGCTTGAGTCAGCTGAATGAATGAACTGTGAACTAGATGAAGGCAAACTACAATATGTATATATTTACTGTAATCCAAGTTCATTAGGCAAATCAATGTTGCATAATGTAACAAACAGTGAACACGAAGTTAATACAGCACAGAGCAATGGGCAATGATTCGCCTAACAATTAAATAATGAATTAGATAGAGATAGAGATCTAAGATCTTGATATCTCTATCTTGATAGAGATATCAAGATGCCAGGAATAGTGTAGGTGGTGTTTCAAATATGAGCATTCAACAGGGCTGGCCAGTATAGACTGGCTTTTTAGCAGCAAGACAAATGATTTATTGTCAAGTGGAATGTTAGTTGTACAACGCAATGACTAAAGTTATTACTATGGCAACAGCACAATGACTGACCATATGTACTCTGCATATGACAAACAAAATGACTGACTTTGACTGTGTGATGGTCAGCTGTATGTGTACACACACAATATATATATATATATATATATATATATATATATATATATATATATATATATATATATATATTTTATGATGTGTTTATATGAAATACAAGATATACATATATGAAATACAAGAGCTTTTTGTATGTAATATTTAATGTAAAGCCAAAAGCTCATACAAACACAGAACAAAATATAATGGAAAACATTCCCTAAAGAGTGGAAGCTGTTATGGAAGTGAAGAGGAAACAGCTTAACATTTATTATGAACATGGGTTTGGAAAGAGATGCACAGATTTCAGGGGTCCACATATTGTTGGCCACAAAGTGTAAAAAAAAAAAAAAATAATAACTTTGAATCATTTTAATGGGCAAGACGTCAAACATGAAAACATAAACATAAAGAACGCCACGTGACTGGTGCTGCTATTTATCTAAAAGAAAACATTCGAATAAACGTCGAGATGTTACTTACCATGTCAAGCTGAAGAAGCGTGCTGCCCGTGGACCCGTGCAATGGTAACTGACGGGAGTTTCTTCCACCTTTTCATCCTGGCAGTGTGCTGAACTGAGTGGCTTTAAAGGGAAAACATGCCTTTCTTTGTTTTCGTTGTCAGCTGTGGCTCCCAGAGTCCATCTGATTGGCTGAGCCGCTTCTCTGCGCGGCGCCGTTTCTGAGCTCACGTGCAGTCTTTTGTTTTTTTATTGGTTCCAGCTGTAACTGGAGTTATGAATCACCATAAGAGTAGCATGTGGCGTGTGAAAATCCACAGAGAGAGAGAGAGAGAGTGTGTGTGTGTGTGAGAGAGAGAGAGAGAGAGAGAGAGAGAGAGAGAGAGAGAGAGAGAGAGAGTGTGTGAGAGTGAGTGAGTGAGGTCTTGTCTTGTCTTGTCTTGTCTTGTATAGTATAGTATAGTATAGTATAGTATAGTGATATTTATGTCTGCACTTTTGAGAGTCACAAACAGCTGGAACCAAATTCCTTGTGTGTGTCACCGCACTTGGCCAATAAACCTGATTCTGATTCTGATTCTGGCATCATCTTCAAAAAAGGTGTGAGGTGTCAGACCAGGCTTTTGTTTTTCAAGCCCGCAGTGTAACTGTTCAGGTCTTCAGCCATTTGTTGATTGGCCTCAATGCTGGGGATGGGGTCTTGTAACTGGTGATGGCTTTCAGGCCTTTATTGAGTCATTATTGAAGGCTGTTTTTTTTTTTTTTCAGCTTTTCTGAGTAGTTTTGCTTTGCCACTCTTATCTCTTTATTTTGTGTGTATTTGGCCTGTTTGTACAAGGCTTTGTCCCCACTGCTGTAGGTGTCCACTTTGGCCTAGCGAAGCTGTTTGAGTTTTGTGCTGAACCAAAGGTTTATCGTTGTTGAATGTTAAGTAAGTCCCTTAGGGAACACACATCTTCACAGAACCTGATGTCACATACACAATCACACATGTATACAAACACACAATCAATCAGTCCTCACTTAGAGAGATATCTATGGTGGTGTGTTGGCAAAATGCTTGCTCAGACGACCTGCACCAGGTAGAAAAGTAGCCGAGAAGCATTCAGCAAGAGGGGATTTATGGGATACTGATGGGAACTGATGGGAATACTGAGGGAACTGATGGGAAAATTGAGGGAACTGATGGGAATACAGAGGGAACTGATGGAAATACGGAGGGAACTGATGGGAATACAGAGTGAACTGATGGGAATACTGCCTGCCTCATAAAGACATGAGCGACATAAGTGTACAAAGGCAAGGCAAGGCAAGTTTATTTGTATAGCACATTTCATACACAGAGGTCATTCAAAGTGCTTTACATAGAAATTAGAAAACAGTTTATAAGAGAGAAAAAAAAATATGTAAAAATAAGAGACATACGATAAAATCATAATAAAAACAAAGAACAATTAAAAAAATAAATGTGATTTCAATAAAAAACAGTTTAAAATATGTTAAAAAGAATAAAACAGGAGTAAAAGTAATTTGGATAAAAAGTGCAGTCAGTGTGAAGCAGCCCAGTGCTTATTTAGTAAATGCAGAGTTAAACAGATTGTTGATAACAGATAAGCTGATTCCAGTTATAGATGGCATAATAACTAAATGCTGAAGCACCTTGTTTTGAGTGAACCCTTGGTATAACTGACCTGATCCTAATGATCTGAGTAGTCTGGTTTATATTCAATTAGCATATCTGTAATGTATTTCGGTCCTAAGCCATGAAGTGATTTATAAACGAGTAACAATACTTTAAAATCTATTCTAAATGTAACTGGAAGCCAGTGTAAGGACCTGAGGACTGGAGTGATGTGCTTCAAAGGAATAAAGTATGGTTACTATCATACCATCCTAATGAAAATTATAAAACTAGATCAAAAGTTTTCAAATGTATAAAAAGTTTTTCAGATTTATGCATTTTAATTGTTTATTTTTCAGTTTACAAAAAGCAAAGTGAGCAAACAGAAGAAAATTAAAGTAATAGGCTATTTGGTGTGTCTACCCTTTGGCTTCAAACCAACATCTTGCACATCTTTAACCAACAATACCAAACAGGTGCTAATGATCATCAATTTCACATGTAGGTTGTAACACAGGCACTGACTGGAACAGAAACAGCTGTGTAGGAGGCTTAAAACAGGGTGAGGAACAGCCAAACTGTTCCTGAGACTGAGCACAGTAACAATACACAGGCTAGTTATACTGCATCAACAAGGTCTTTTCCAGGCAAAGATTTCAGGATGTGCTATTTTGAAAAAAGCACAAAGAAACAGCCAATATTGGTGACCATAAACGCAGCGGTCAGCCATGGAAATTCAGCAGATAAGATACACCATGCTTATGTCCAAAAACCAGTACACAAAAGCTCTCACAATTCATCTTCCATGTAGAGGGATGTACTGTTACTACTAGCTTGACAGTGAAAGACCTAAGTGTTATATTTGACAGCACCTTGTCTTTTGAAAATCATGTTGCACATACTACAAAAACAGCCTCCTTCCACTTTAGAAATATTGCCAATCTAAGAAACATCCTATCTGTATCTGATGCTGAGAAGCTAGTTCATGCATTCATGACCTTCAGACTGGACTATTGTAATGCAGGTGGTTGTCCTGCATCTTCAATAAATAGGCTACAGTTAGTCCAAAATGCAGCTGCCAGAGTTTTTACCAGGACAAGAAAATATGATTATATATCCCTAATTTTATCATCTCTACATTAACTATCTATTAAGTTTAGAATTGATTACAAACTGCTGCTACTTATGTATAAGGCTAGAGCCTCATTCTAATAGTTTAGCTCCCATGTATCTAACCAGTCTTCTAACATGCTACAATCTGTCATGCTCTCTCAGTTAAAAAATCTCAGCACTTCTGGTAGCTCCCAGAATAACAAAATCCACTAAAAGTGGTAGATCATTTTCATATTTAGCTCCAAAATTAGACAGACTTCCCAGTTTAAATGCAGATTAAAGACATATCTCTTTAGTCAGATGTCTTTAGTCAGTCATATCTCTTTAAACTATACACATAATACTTCCCTTAATATTGTGCTCTAGTACATCTGATCAAATGCACATTATCATCTAGTGCTTGCTAATATTATGAACAGCAGCTATGCAAATTCCTTCCTTGAGATGGGGCCAACCCTGTGAGGATCCTGAGGCATCTAGAGTTGTACTAGCTCCAGTTGGACTGTATATTTACAATCACACCCTTCAGTGTCACCCAAATGAGGATGGGTTACCCTTTAAGTCTGGTTCCTCTCAAGGTTTCTTTCTTTTACATCTAAGGGAGTTTTTCCTTGCCACAGTCGCCTCAGTCACCTCAGGCTTGATCATTGGAGATAGATACAATCATATCTAAATATTCATTCATTCATTCATTCATCTTCTACCGCTTATCCGAACTACCTCGGGTCACGGGGAGCCTCAGGCGTCATTGGGCATCAAGGCAGGATACACCCTGGACGGAGTGCCAACCCATCGAAGGGCACACACACACACTCTCATTCACTCACGCAATCACACACTACGGACAATTTTCCAGAGATGCCAGTCAACCTACCATGCATGTCTTTGGACCGGGGGAGGAAACCGGAGTACCCGGAGGAAACCCCCGAGGCACGGGGAGAACATGCAAACTCCACACACACAAGGCGGAGGCGGGAATCTAAATATAAATCTAAAATTAATCTTGAATTTTTGTATTATATTAATCTTTGTATAGTATTAAACTTTTGTAGTATGTTTCTCATGTTCTGTAAAGCTTTGAGACAAGGTCCATTGTTAAAATCTCTATACAAATAAATTTGAATTGAATTGAATTGAATTGAAATTCCCTTTGACATTGGAAGATGTCCAGCAGAGCCATCAACAAAGAACTGGCAGAAACCAGTGGGACTCAGGTACACCCATTGACTGTCCGGAGAAGTCTGGCCAGAAATAATCTTCATGGAAGAAATGCAGCCAAAAATCCAAACCTTTAACCTGGAAACAAGGTTAAGTAACTCAACTATGCACAAAACCATATGAACCTGCGTGCAGAAATGGGGGGATGTGGTAGCTCAATGGTTAAGGTGTTGGACTACTCATCAGATGGTTGTGAGTTTGAATCCCACCAAGCTGTCACTTCTGGGCCACTGAGCAAGGCCATAAACCCTCAGCTCTATTAATGATATGTTAGTTGCTCTTGATAAGGGAATCTGCCAAATGCCATAAATGGAATATTATTTGTGGTTCCATGAACCTTCCACCTGCATACCATGTTAAGGATATTTAAGGTCTTTGATAAAGTTTTGTAGCTTCATAATGCTGTCTCTGAGAAATTTAGGAAGTTAGGACTTCCTAACTCTTTCCAACCAAATGCAATGTTTATTTTATTTTATTTTTAGATAAATTTAGACCTGGTGCAAATTAGCTGAAGAGCATTTATGTTTATTTTTATTTGTTCACATTTTCCAAAACAAAATCAAAAGATATTCTGTGTGTAAATTATATAAAATAAAGAAACATATGTCTTTAGACACACTAGGATATAGACAGACATTCAAACAAAGACAACACAATTGGAGTACACCGATGACCTGATAAAGCTAAAAGTATTCTTTGTGTTGAAATGAGATTATAAATTATAAATAAACTCATTCTAGTATAGAAACTGTCAAGTCAATTCAAGTCAAGAAGCTTTTATTGTTATTTCAACCATATATAGCTGTTGCAGTACACAGTGAAATGAGACAACATTTCTCCAGGATCGTGGTGCTACATAAAACAAAGACAGGGCTAAGGATTTAGTAAGTTAGTCCTAGCCACATAAAGTGCATCTGTGCAACCTGGTTCAAACAATGCAGGACAAAAGACAAAAAGACAGTGCAGGACAAAAAATACAAGACATTACACAAAAGACAATACACAAAAGACAATAAACAGGAGCAGCACCGACCAGTGTAAATACTGTAGGTTCAAACAATATTGGGTGTGCAGAAATACTGGAATGAACACCGTATTATAGCAGCAGTTACATGAGCCATTGTAATGTATTGTGCAAAACAGCAATCGACTGAAATGTAAGACAGTATGTGCAAAGAGCAAAAACAGTGTGCAAAACAGCATGTAAACAGTTTGGTGCTGTAGACATGAATGTAAATTGGAAGAGTGTGTATTTGGTGTGGGTCATTTTCAGTCCATGCAGTTGATTGTGCATGCGTGTGTGTGTGTGTGTTGTGCAAGACTACATTTGTTTAGGCCAAAATTTCTTTTGTTGCATTTATACTGAATATTCAAACCACACACCATAAACTTTATGTATACTTTGTATGTAAAGTTTCTCGCAAGCTGAAGAATCATCTGTTTGCATATTTATATATATGTGCCCAAAGTCACACTGATCTAAACTATTCCCACCACTCTCACTCACTCACTCACTCACTCACTCACTCACTCATTTTCTACCGCTTATCTGAACTCGCCTCGGGTCACAGGGAGCCTGTGCTTATCTCAGGCGTCATCGGGCATTAAAGCAGGATACACCCTGGACGGAGTGCCAACCCATCGCAGGGCACACACACACTCACGCAATCACACACAACGGACAATTTTCCAGAGATGCCAATCAACCTACCATGCATGTCTTTGGACCTGGGGAGGAAACCGGAGTATCCGGAGGAAACCCCCGAGGCACGGGGAGAAAATGCAAACTCCACACACACAAGGCGGAGGCGGGAATCGAACCCCCAACCCTGGAGGTGTGAGGCAAACATGCAAACCACTAAGCCACCGTCTCGTGCAAATTGAAATAAGTTTAGTTTAAGTGGGGTTTACATGGTACAAAGGATTATTCTCATATAAAATGTAAGCAAATTTAAATCATTTCATAATACAACAGTCTTAGGCTGTACAGCCAACACAAAACAAGACATACTGAAGATCCAAACTATCCATAATGTTCCAAAAGTAGCAAATATGCAAATAAGTGTCTTTTAATTTAGTCTGCAATCGGTTTGAGTTTGGTTTTAGACAAATAACTAATTTAATTTAGTACAGATCACTGTGTCAAAATTATTTTTGTGCTTTTTGTTTTTAAGAAGAAGTGTTTTGCATGCAGTGTTGAAATAGAGATGATTCCTCTGAAGTTCATTGCTTTGTGCACGTTTGCAGATTCACTTTTGGTCTACTCAGAGACTATTTTCCACATCTTTTAGCAAACTCCAAAGGGACGACATACAATAATCTTCCAAAAATTGTTTTCATCTCACAATTCTTCTACAGTTATCCTGTGAAAAGCTTCACACATCTAAGCTAGGGATTTTTCCAGCTTCTTCAGAGCTACAGTATCCCGGGTCACTTTAGTCAAAGTCGTGCCACATTTTTTCTATTCAACTCCATAGTATTCAATCCTCTTGTACTTTTTTCAGTTTAACAACTGGGAACAGAAATTGAAATAATTGAATTTATAATGTATCATGAATTTACACAAAATAGCCTGTAATATTGAAGTGTTTGATAATGAATTCAATGGTTTGCCTCAAAATGTTCAATATTTGGAAAATTCATTCATTCATTCATTCATTCATCTTCTACCGCTTATCCGAACTACCTCGGGTCACGGGGAGCCTGTGCCTATCTCAGGCGTCATCGGGCATCAAGGCAGGATACACCCTGGATGGAGTGCCAACCCATCGCAGGGCACACACACACACACCACACACACAAGACGGAGGCGGGAATCGAACCCCGACCCTGGAGGTGTGAGGCGAATGTGCTAACCACTAAGCCACCATGCCCCCCTATTTGGAAAATTGTTTGTTAATAATTTTTTTCCTTTTATACTGAGCCAAAGTCAAACGAACCAAACTAATTATTAAAACAATCAAATTTTTCTTGTGGTCTGAATGATGCTTTACCATTGAACATTTTATTTAACTACATTCTTGTATTTCAGACTAGAATAATCACAAATTGATATTTGCATATATACTACCTTATAGATTAATGGTCTATGAAAATGAGTTAATTTTGCAACAAATCTTTCAAATAAACAAGAACAATCCACAAGGAAATGATAGAATGGTCAAAATAGTAAACTAACTTTGGAATGAGAATCACATGAACATGATTTTGCTTAAATTCCTTTTTCCATTTGTGGATTTTTATTATGCAGTTGTTTTCTTTGTGTTGTTGTCCTGGAGTTAATGTTCTGCTTCTGCAATCTTTTATGCATGAACAGCACTAATATTACAAACAATTAACTGACAACATTATCACCTTATTCCCTGAATTTGTAATAAGGGGTCTGAGAATATGCTGTTAGTCTAGATCAGGATGCAGTCAAATTGCACCGTGCCTAATTCCTACACCATTATCTCATTATTATAATAATACATTAACTTATTTTCATGTAAATTGCTCCAAGGTCCAGGTTCACAGAGATTATGCAAAACATGCTACAGTAATTTCTTTATGTTGAGTGTTTTGAAACGGTGAGAAAGAATAAGTAGAGTTGTCAGAGCACTGAGACACTTCCATAAGGAGGAGATTATGGTACAGGAATTAAAAAATGGGGGGAAAAATCAGAATAAGAAGATATAGTACATAGGAAAGCAGCTTCAGTCGTTATCTGTAACATGCGACAGACTGACGCGGCTGGTGGCGGGGATCGAACTCTGATCTCTACCGTACGCTTGATAATTTGTTGGCAAATCAGACCCAATTGCATGATTCAATGCGTGCATTACTTTATTAACATCATAAAAACTAACAACATTTTCATTAAATATTACAGAAACAAAACAAAACTATGGCATAAAAATCTGGATATGACAGCGTCTGACCTTACGGCTCACGAACAACAACAATGACTCACGATCACAAACACAAGAAGACAGTCAGGAATAAGGCAGGACATGAAGGTAAACAAGAAACAGGTGAGATGGTAAGAAAACGGGATAGGAAAGAGCATGGCACAGCCCACATGGAAACTATAACACCTGACAGTTCCCCACAACACCTCACCCTCCTTTGTGATTTGGCAAGAAACTGTCCAAGCTACTGACAATATCTTTTACTAACTGCTAGTCAACCAGATGTAATGAAATAATGTTAAATTTTGCTATATCTGCTTGCATTCGTGGTGCCAGCGACTGTATAAATGTTATCTCCCCAACCTCTTTTTCACTTATGCAGCCACATATCTTGACACTCGTCCCTGTCTTACCTGTCAAGTCTGTGCAGTCACTGTGGTGGTCCTGGCCAGGTTCATGTCAAACATGCTGAACAAATTTATCTTGGTCTGATCAGACCACAGAATGTGCTTTCAGTATTCATCCAGCTTTATTTCCTAATCTGACATGAGTTTTTCATATATTGTCCAGTATTAGCATATAAAATATAATGTCATATGTTCTTGCACATCAGTGAGGTACAGGTCTAAAATGTGAGACAGGATATTTGTACAAGACAACTGAATACTCAACTCTGTGCAGTTTTTTTTGTGGAACAAATAATAACTGAAAAAAACAGCTATAAAATAATCAGTCTCTTTTGGTTTAATGTGTAACAGAGACTCTGTTAAACCAGCAAACATCATGATAAATATTATATCTTGTATTATATCTTGTCCTCTGTATTTTGTAAAAATCTGTTTTAAAGTGGTACTCAGTAAGATGACGTCGTTTTACCAAACAAACAAATGGCCAGTCATCGTTCGTCTGCACTTTTTCTGTAAAGTGAAACCATTTCAACCAATCTGAATTAGACTGTGATTACTGCAGGTAAATTGTGGACAATTAATAAAGGTTAAAAAAAATAAAGGTTATTAGACTTTATAAAGGTATAAAAAAAATAAAGGTTATTAGACTTTTTATTATTACAGCAACACTGTGGTACGAGGGTGGGATGGTTCCTCAAGACCTCAGAACTGCTGTAATGGAAATTTACCTGACCGTGTTAATCTGGGAGCCTTCGAGTTCATTTTGTATAAGAAGTGAAAGGGAAACAGAAGACTTATAACTCTTTGTAGATACACAGAGTTACTTTTGTTATACTTTTAGATGCCTGAGGCTATTTCTAAAGAATCTGATGGCTACTTGTTTATATATAGACAGAGATTTAGATGGAATTATTAGTCTGGTTATGGATGTGATTTAAGAAATCTGAGCAAATGGTTTCATTATTTCACCCACTCAGTATTCTGTTTTAATTTGAATAAGCAGTACTTGCTGGCTGAAGAGAATTAAGTACATTTATACATAGCTACTTTAGCTACTAAAGCTACTAATTACTTTAGCATCTCTAAAGAATAGAGAAGGTTACAAGAAAATGGCATGGACTTGTGGAAGGCAAATGACAAAAGAAATGAGCAGCAGCTTTTTTATAATACAATGTCCTCTGAAGGTATTTAAACTGTCAATTTCAAAATAATATTTCTGTTGTTTTATCAAGCAGCTTAGACCTGCAAAAACAGTAAATAAAGAACGAAACAAAAGTAAAGAATATCACCTTTTATTTCTTTGTGGTTATTGGTCAGATATGTACTGTTAAAAAATAAAAAATATTTTATTTAATAAATTATTAAAAATAAAGTAAGTGAAATACAGTAGAATAAAATAGTGTTTTATTATTCAAAGGACAGAAAATCAAGGACATGGATGAATTAAAAAAACATGGAATAAAGTAGCCTCTAAGGACAGAGAGATGATCAGTGTTAGTGTGATCAGTTTTAAGAGATCTCTAGGATCCTGAAAGTTTTTTTTTAAAAAAAGTATATTTACATAAATGTATATTAGACTATATTCATAATAATCTAATATCCATCTATGAATAATACTTTTTCCAAGATTACATGTCACAAATATTTCTTCTTTATGATCTGATGGACAGTTTCACAAACTGTTAACACATAATAACACATAATACGCAAGCGCTTGTTGTCCCTGGTTTTATTTATTCAAAGTTTGGACTGCGATGTACAATGAAGTCTCCTCTTAGTCTTACATACAAACTAATCAATCTGCACAGTTTACAGAGTATTACACAGATAATAAAGTATTACACAAATTACACAGTAGAGGTGTATCTAAAGGGCAGGCCAGGAAGTTGGGGTGTCAGGCAGTTGGGGTGTCAGGCAGTTGGGGTGTCAGCGGGGGCAGAGGGGGCAGCTCCATTCTCAACTAAATCTGTGAAAATCAATGTCAAACATTTAAAAACACCAAATCATGTGTAAAATTTGTATAAATATTTATTATTGCTGAAAATGAGGGAATGGGTGAGAAAGAGAGAGAGAGAGAGAGAGAGAGAGAGAGAGAGAGAGAGAGAGAGAGAGAGAGAGAGAGAGAACATTTAATTAACATGGCTGTAGGGAACACAGCAGAGGATGCAAACAGAAAGAGACTTCCTATGACACTGATTTGTGTTTAATGCTGACTCAAAAAATCATGATCAGTGGACTCTCATCCCTCAAGGTTTCAAAACCTTATCCTATTATTAATAATGGTTTTATATAGATCAGAGGTTCTCAAATCAGTTCTCTATCCTCAAGGCCCCTTAGATAAATGCTTTATCCCAGCTGACACCACACAGTGTGAAGGGCGGCCATGAGAACTGGACTGATCATCACTGATGTACAGTAGATAACTGTACCTTCAGCTGTTTTAGGAGTTTTCAAAAATGATGCCTACTCTTTCTTTAAAAAACTGCAAAAAAAATTACAGAACAATTTGATATGTGTCTTAGACATCTTTTGGCAAAAGAACTTCAATTACTGCAGAGACAAAACTGTGATCTTTTCAGAAAGCCTATAAAAATTATATAGATTTATAGAACCTTCATTTCTGGCCATCAGAATTGTACCTAAGGGAAACTAGTGAATTTTCTAAAAATCAGTAAACACTCTAAAATTCGTTAGACTCAAACAAACAATATATACGCTTACATTTGTAGACAAAATTCTCTGACAGATCATCTGACTTTTTTTTAAGCTGAGAGAAAATATGTTGTCATTTCCAGTAAGAGAACATAGTGAGCAACAATGCACCCTTTTTTTGTGGTGCATCGTTGGATCTTTATAGATAGTAAACATTCCAGACCATTCTTAAATGGTCAACTCCCTGATCAGTGCCCTGACAACTTAACTATGGAAATGAATAAGACGCACCCCTGTTTTACCCTGTGATTTCTCGTTGCTGCAGAACCAAAGTCCAGTAGGTGGAGCTGGACCTGACCATAACCCATGAGACATTAGTAAACAATATAACAAACCCAGTTCTCTAACCTGAAACATACCGAGTTGTCTCCCTGCTGAACTTTTATTTTGACTCCACCCACATAGAAGAGGATAGAGTGGGATCAGGGACTAAACCTAATGGACTTTCGATTTTGGACATGCAACAAACAAGTTTTCCCAAACTGTTTCACACATATTACAGTAAACTACAAACAAGAAACAAAAAGAAAGGGCACTGAAAAAATTTGGGGAGTCCACTGCTACCAGAAATTGTACACAGTCAGAAACAGACAATTCTTCAAAATCCATCTCGCTATTTATATTTACTTACAGAAAGGAAAAATTACACACAAATACCACTTCTTTCTCAACATCGATTATACCATGTTTCATGCATATGTGAAAGAAAAAAAAAGACTAGTGGCTTTGATTGATTTTTTGGCTATATCTCAGGATTTACGGAGCTGAACCAGAGTGACATTTGCCAGACGCCCGAGGACACCCGACCATGCCTGCTGCTGACTCTCTTCCTTCCTCTCACGGGCCTGGTATGCTGAATAGATGATTCCCAGGATGAGTGTCTGAAAATAATCATGTTCAAAGGACTGCTCTTCCTCTTCAATTAGGACCAGCAGTTCCTCCATCGCTGGCACAGTTTTGGGTATGTCATCATTTATAAGGCTTAAGAAAACTCTACCCTTCCTCATAGACGCCATTTCTTGGTCCCGCATTCCAACATTGTTGTCTTCATCAATCACAAGTCCCCTCAGTAAAAACTGGAAGGAACAGAGTGATGTCATTGTACAGTTCTTAGATACCATTAAACACAACTTAATCAATTTCCCCTTCTTATTTATCATGGTAAAATCTTTATGAACATGTTCCAGTACTTTATTGGGTAAGGTTAGATAACAACTGGAGAACTGAGCAGTTGGGACTTTGTTACTTATTTATTAAAATAAAAATCAATACATTTTGTTATGCATGTGCCCACTTGTGTGTGACTTTCAAGTCAATCAAGGCAATGGATTTACTTTTTAAAACATATGCAGCACAGTGTCCAATCCTGAAATATGTTCTTTGTTAAGATCCTACCTCATATATCAAGTTGGCATCACTGACAGTGGTGATTAAAGTTGGTCGCAAGACTTTTCCTTGTGACACAGCCAATGCATCTGCACACAAGATTTCATTTTTAAATCTTAAACTGTTAAAGTTCCATGTGACGGTCAGTCATAACCATCACA